>NW_007727035.1:317768-319708 GCF_000696425.1 Galeopterus variegatus
GATCTTCATTCCAGATGTGTGCAAGAACTTGACAGTGTTTGCACTCATTGTGTGACATTGGAGTCATCTCATCTGAGTATAGTAATTCCCTTTCTTAATCACGTGGGAGGGAGTGGGAAAGACTTCTGATCTTTGTAGATAGTTGCTGTCTGTCAATAGATTTTCTGGGTAAAAATGTCTGTCTTTCTTTTCAGATATGTTACTTCAAAGTAATTCCCATACTTTGACTACCTTCCTGGTGTGGAATAGTAACAATAGAGCAATATTATTGTAAATCTTGCTGCCTCTTAGTACCTAGATCATGGTATTACTTTAGTATTATTTTTTATTTATGTACTTATCTTCCGCACAAGAATATATATTCCTTGAAGACAGTCTTAACTTTTTTATGATTGTTTCTCTAGTGCCTTGCAGTGTGCCGAAAACACAGTACATATACAAAAATATTTCCTAAAATTTCTTAACCTGGTAAACGTGAAACACAAAGTATAGAAAGTGTTTTCTATTTAACTACCTAGAGTTTATAAAATTCCTTGATCACTTGTATTAGGGAGTCATTGTCATAGTCACCATCATTGTTGACAACACCAATGTCATCTTTGTCCTCATCATCATTAATTTTACCACACCTCCCATTCATTGGTCTCTTAAATACCAGTCTCTCTGCTAAGCATGTTTTATACATAAGCTAATTTAATCCACACGACAATTTTATTAGCCTCAGTTTCATTTTACAAATGAAGAGACTGAAGTATGCAGAAGTTAAGCAGTTTGTCATGCTGAAAAAGTAGCAGAGTCATGATTCAAACTCAGGTCTGTCTTACTTCAGGTTTGAGCCCTTATCTTCCTTGTGGTTATGGTAGAAGATACCTCACCCCCACCCCTTTACCTGTCTTCTTGGTCTTATACTAAGGTTTTTGTTTTCTTGTTTTTTAATTCCTCCAATTCCATCTCCTGCTATTTGCTTAGCTACCTGCCTCCTCAGATGTATTGTACAATATTGAAAAGAAAAAAATATATATTTTCTGAGTTAGTTTAACTAAATGAGTAAACACACATACACATGCGCACACGGGAGTACTTCAAAAAGTTCATGGAAAAAAATAGAATTAAAAGATAATACAAATCTTTCCATGAACTTTTTGATGACCCCTCATATATATGTATAAGCAAAGCTAGAGATGGGGGTTCATTTCCTTCTTGGTGGATCTCATCCCTGGCTACATATCAGAATTGCCTGATGAGTTGCTGAAAACTGCAGATTCCCAGTCTCTGTCTCAGAACTGCTAAATCAGAATCCCTTAGGAGGGACCTTGGCATCTGATTAAAAGGAAAGAAATGCTGTGATATTTTTAAATGCAGCCTGGTTGAAAAATCATGGCCTGGGTCTGTGAGATGGGGACTTGAGGCTCTTTCTCCCTGAGCACTGGACCATCAGTGTGAGAGCCTTGGGAAATGGTGGTGGGGCCTTGACTAATGGATGCCTGGATAGCTCCAGATTTTTTCTAGTTCTTTTATTCAAAAAGTGTTTATTAAGTATCCACTATGTGCCGAACAGTGTGCAAGAGCTGTCACTTCTCCAAGTATACACAGCAGGAAATAGTTCAACTATTGAACGTTATGAACTATTTTATTTTTATTTTTAATTAAAATTGTGCAAAAGATACTTTGTCTACACCATACTCAACTCTCATGTTTTAGTTCTTTGCTCCATTTATAAATGTCGCATAGAAGTAAGAGATTTAGAGAAGGTGGCACAGGAGAAAAGGCACAGACTGTATGTGGGTGAATATATCTTGACAGAAGAACACACTAAATCATTAATATAAGCTACTCACAATTTATGATTTATGAAAAAATGATAGAAAATTTAGACCAATATTTAAATAAATTCACCTAAGAACAAAGGAATTTTGTCTATGACTATGAAGCTTCTGATC
>NW_007727035.1:320757-322437 GCF_000696425.1 Galeopterus variegatus
CGGACACGAAAAAAGACAAAAAGGAAAAAAAAAAGAAAACAAATGTATTTTTAAGAAGTTTTACAAAAGTATTTTCCAATTCATTTAAACAGAGTAACTTTTAAAACACATATGGTGGTTTTCTAAAAAATAGAGTTAAAAATTCCCCCCAAAGGAGCTTACAAACATTAAGAATTAAGTTTATACAGTTGCCTTGGCAAATTTGCATATCTCAGTATTCCCTTTATTTTTAATAATATTTATTTTTCTAATGAGGTCAAGCAAGCTAGTAAATAGTCAAGGATTTGATTTAAAAGCTCCCGTTTAGACCTCTTTCACATTTTCTAGGAATATTGATCATCTTTTACATTTTCAATCTTAAGAACTAAATTAAAAGTGAAATTTCATGTTTTTAGTGAGTTTATTTTCCCATTGCGTCTTAAAATATGTTCCTTATTCAGTTTCTTTGGCATCTGCTACATACTTTAGAGTATAACTAGTGAAAAAATACTCTTCTCAGGGAGGTGGTACCTAGCATAGGAGATGGAGACGGCTGGTGTCTTCAATAATAAATTTGGAGTGTGTTATAATGGAGAAATACATGCAATTTAAATTATTTTGATTTCTGTGTAGTAAAAAGTTTGTGCCTATTTTCTTTTCAAAAAGAAATATTTGAGTCCATCCATAATTGTTTTCTTTCTATTAATAGCAATCATTGAAAATGAAAGGAAAAAATGTGCCTCTTTGAATTAGTCACCAATCATTTTATATTTTATTATGTATAGTCTTTGAGGAAGTAGTCAGAATACGGTGTAGTATCTTATTTTTAAATGATAAATTTGGTCTAAAACACCCTACATGAAGTGTCATGAGTTTCAAAGGGCATTATCACACTGGGACAAATACTTTCTGAGTCCAAACTCTTGATAAATAGATAAGCTTGATCTAAATTTAGTAATTTAGAAATACTCTGTTCACATTCACACATTTCTGTAAGAAGTTGTTGATTTGAAACATGCACAATAACTGTTTTATAATTTTACTAGTCATTCTTTTCTGTATTCTCTCTTCTATTTCAGAATGTTCCATAAAATAGCAATGAATGTCATACTTTACGTGACTGTAAATAGTTGAGATGCTATTTGATGGTTATATTTTCTGTAAACTCTCTGAAGAACATAAAGACTAATTTTTGTTCACTTTCTAGTATGTTTCTTCTGGATATATTGTCAAATCACATTATTTTCACAGCTTCAAAAATGAAATTTGGTTTGTCATCTTGATTCTTCTGTCAATTGTATTTTTATCCAATTAAGTGTAAAGGCTGAATGTAAACTGGTTCTCCTAATATTCTCTAGGACATTTTGGAGGGAAAAAATATCTGTGAGCTATTTATATTTACATTTGAATTTAAGCCCAAGCTCTCACACGGTCCTCAGACTTTACATTAGGTACTTTCCTCAAGTAATAAATTTCTAGCAGCTGTGTGGGAGTTTATGATCAATTTAGCTATGTTAGCTTATTTAGAAATAAAGCTACCCAAAATGTTAAAAATTCAAACTATGATGTCAGTACTTTCTCTGGACTTGTTTCCTATTATTAGAATTTTCTCAGAAAATGTGTGCAGGTGAGTTTGTGGCGCAATATTTGCTCACCTCTTGTGCTTTAATCTTTGACTCTGGTTCACCCTTAATCAGATTT
>NW_007727035.1:322983-335081 GCF_000696425.1 Galeopterus variegatus
GCAATATTTGCTCACCTCTTGTGCTTTAATCTTTGACTCTGGTTCACCCTTAATCAGATTTAGAATGCCTTTTGGGGGGGGGAGGGGAGGTAAATCCTGAAAGAGACCTGAGTAATTATCTCGTTTCCCGCTCCTTATTTGAAAATAAGGAAACTGAGGCTAGAGAGCCACAAGCTGGTTGGAACCTGAGCTTCTTGTCCATTGTCATGTCTGTTCATTCCACAGGAGAATATACAGAATTGGAAAAAATATTTGACTTTGAGATTCAAGTCTTTTCTGCATAGACTTTTATTCCATAGGAATTGACCTTTAAGATAATAAACATCCTAGAAGTTATATTTGCTTGGACAACAGTGACAACAATGCTAACTCTTTCGTATTTTCTTTGAAATGACCATTTTGTGGACATCATAAAGCTGACGTTAGGCAAAGGTAGAAAAATGAAAACATGATGACGAGTCAACAAAACAGAACACCTATTAAGGTTTAAAATAAGACTTTGACTTGTCTAGATTTCCCATAATATGGAATATCTACTTCGGCAGAAATTTTCCTAAAAGAACATTCTATGATTTTTTTTTTCAATTAGGTACTAATATCCTTGGTTATTGGTTGGGTATAAAGCCTGTACTGAATGTTATGCATGTTCCATTCGAACCGCTGTTCTCTAAAGAGAATCTTTCCTACTTTTTTTCTCTCTGCAAAAGTGACTTTTATCATTTATACCTGAAACCAGAGAAAAGTAGGATTACTTTTTAAATTTTAATCGTGGCAAGTGAAAAGTGCCTCACTGAATCAGTGTTTTAGGATTCGGGTTGAGTTTTGATTATCCAAGTTCCAGTATCTCAAATTGGTGAAAAACTGATATTAAGCTAAGTAATTGGATCCCTATGACATAAATCTGTCACTGTCTGTGTCAATAGTCACATTCTGGTCATAGAGTGACTTTTCTTCTCATGCACTTACCGATGTTCATCCAGCAACAATCCAGTGCCTTTCTTTAGAGCAGGAATGTGAATGTGGACAGAGCTCTATTCTTGAAAGATACTTTCCTGGCCATTTTAGCCCATGAGAATACCTTCCCTTTCTCCCAGTACACACAGCACTTCATCATCATGATGCTGTATTACTGAGTAAAATGTCTAACTTGTCACAGTTCTATTCTTGAAAGATACTTTCCTGGCCATTTTAGCCCAAGAGAATACCTTCCCTTTCTCCCAATACACACAGCACTTCATCATCATGATGCTGTATTACTGAGTAAAATGTCTAACTTGTCACAGTGAAACACTATAAGCTTTTTTAGAGTGGTATTTTTATTTTTTTGTGAATTCAAATGTTTATTTACTTGTTGTCAAGTCAGAACAATGATTCATTCAATAAACACAAATTAAGCACTTCCTATAGGCCAGATACTATTCTAGGTACTAGGGATATAGCTGTGACTAATTCAGAAAAAGCCTCTGCCTTTCTGAAGCTTATATTCTGATAGTGGGTGGAGATGGGAGGAAACTCTAAACACACAAATGAAATCAGTTCAGAGAGTGATGCATGACATTAAGGAAAAGGAGAGATGGAGAATAAATGAGGAGAGAGAGGTTTTTATTTAGATAGAATGATCAGAAAAAGGCTCTTTTAAAAAGTGACCTTTAAACCAGTATATAAATACTGAGAACAAGACAGCAATGGAAATATTGGGGAGGGAGAGGAAGGGCACGTCCAAGGCAGGAGTGAACAAATTTGTAGATGAGGGAGGGGAGTGTAATATGAAACAAGATCTGAACAGTAAGAAGCATCACATATAGGACCATACAGGCTCTGTGGGAAAGGAGTTTGGATTATACTTAAATTGAAATTGGGAAGCTGGTACCAAGTTTTAAAGAAATGGAATGATATTATCATTTTGGCTGTATTGAGAGAAAGTGTAGAGGGACAAGAATGGAAGGCAGAGGCTCTTTTTATACTTTATTGTCTTCTGTAGATCCAGACAGAAGGTCATATATTTGATCGGTCCTTTTGGATTATGTGCGTGTGTGTGTGTCTTTGGGAGGAGTAGGACCTGGGTGACTCATCGACATTCGTGGGTAGCTACAGACATGGGAAGCCTGGGGTCACACTGACCAGGTCAAGAAGGATCTTGATGCCTGAGAGAACACTAGGCTTGAAGGAAAAGGTGGATTGTGCTTGAGCGATGGAGCGGGCAAGGAGGTAGACCTGGACCAGGGCAGGCAGGAAATTCACTAAGATGGGGTGGGCTAAAGGCCAACTTGAGATAATTTAAGGAACACAATGAATTTCCATGTTTCTTCTTTTTTCCTCCTTTTGTTGAGTCAAAGGTGATATGAGCCAGAGTGATATGACCTGACTTTATGTAGTCACATATGTACGTATATATGTAAAGCCATTTTTTTCTTCCCAGCAATTTCAGGGTAGGTACTACTACTCCAAAACTTCTATCCAAAATCCTTTGTGCTAGATGTGCATCAGAATTAATATTTTTTCATATGTTATTTAAGATAATACAATGCATATGCCAGATATTACCTAATACCCCATGGAGTCTGGGGTGACACCCTGTAATCATATTAATATTTCAGTAGCAAAACATATTATTATTCACACAATAAGGGAAACATAAAGAATGTAAATAGCCTCACATCAGTTCACATGAGGTTTGCAGATAAGTGAATTTGTACTAACATTTTTAAAAACTTTTTATTTCACAGTTTTTTTGATTATGGAATCAAGAGATTTTTACTAAAGAGGAAGCTAAGGTTTAGAGAAGTTAAGTAACTTGGTAAGTAGCTGGCCCAGAATTTGAACACAGACTTTCTTGACTGCAAGCAAACTCTTTGCTCCTTAACCATTACTTTATTCCACTTCCACAGAAATGGGCATTCCTGCTGACAAATATCTACCCTCTATATAAAAGCACATACATGTAAATTGAAAGATAGATAGCTATAAAGGAACTAAAATAAACTATGGCAACTAATAACTTTAAAATCTAACCATTTCCTGTAGAGTAAAACTATGTCTCTAAATTGTTTTATACTGTTTCTAGCATGGCACCGACTATTATATCAACAATGACAAAATTATCCTGTAATGCTTCAAGTATTTTAATATTATAAATTTGATAAATGACTTAATTATGATAAATGGCTTAAATTTTAAGGACAACATTTTCTGTGTTATCCTACAGGATAACAGAAAAAGTTTTTCATTAATTATAGATGAAAGTAATCTTGTGTTTTTTTAAACACAACTTTAGAACATAAATTCAAGGAGTTGTTTAGGCTGGAGACCACTATTTGTATTGTGTCCTTACTGTACTGGAAATATCCAGCTAGACAGTATGTGGCCCTGCAATCAGGGTAAGAGTATTTGCATTGCAACAGAGACCTTTCTAATTTAAGAACATTGCAGAGATGGAAAGTGTTGCAAAAATCTGAAAATGCTGTGAGATTGTGGTTAGTAGAGTATCCAGCATGCTTTTAATGTAGCAAATTCTTTTTTTCCTATGATTCTTTTAGAATTGTTGAACTGATGCTTTTTTCTTTTTTTTAAGAATGATTTAATAGAAGTTGAGGTAATTTCAGAATAAAGTTACATGACAGAAGAACATTTTGGAATAGAAATATCTAGTTAGGCTGCAAAGTGGAGTGGGGCGAGAGGGGGAGGGGAGGGTGGTTGGGATGACAATTGGGTGGGGATGCAGGATATAAAAGAAATTTCAAAAAGAAATTTGATCTCATGAATATTCATAATAATAAAAAAACTTTAAAAAAGAAATATCTAGTTAAGTCTTTTTGGCATTCAATTTTAGAAGCAAAAAGCCTTGTAGAACTGTTTTCTATCTTTAGAGTTAGAGAAATTAATTGAAAAATATTCTTCCTTTTATTGAAACTTGATATATACTCTGAACAGAACACACTGATTTTGAGCAGGAAGTGTTATATAGTTTTTAAAAAAGTAAGTTTTCTTTAACATTACCTATCTTTTGATTTTTTAATTTCATAACTTTATTTCAGACTATTCTATTCTGTGGGCATTTATATGTGTGTGTGTTAACAGAACACACTGATTTTGAGCAGGAAGTGTTATATAGTTTTTAAAAAAGTAAGTTTTCTTTAACATTACCTATCTTTTGATTATTTAATTTCATAACTTTATTTCAGACTATTCTATTCTGTGGGCATTTATATGTGTGTGTGTTTGTGAGTGTATGATAAATTTTCAGTACTCATGGTTTTTAGTAGTTATGTTCTGTAAAGTTGCATGAACACTGAATTAGCAAGTACTGGACAATTTCTCTCAGGGGAGATACAAGGTTAGGTTCCTATGAGCCTCTAGTCACAACATTTTTGTCAACTGATCAATACTTAGCCTTATTTTATATGTGTTTCAATTTAAAGAAACTTTATTTAATATATATTGTTGACTCATTAACACCAAACTTACAAACAATAGCACGTTAACTTGTGCTTGGACAAAGCTTATTTAACACATGTGTTTTCTCCATAAGGCACGTAACAGTCTTGCACTTAGGAACACTACACAGCCCTACAACACTACACTTGGGAGCCAATTTAAACAGCAAAATCATCAACAAAAGCACAAAATGTGAAAAACATGGCACTAAATAGACCACAAAAAGGACACTTGTTTACGCTATGAGTGCTGAAACAAGAAAGCAGAGCGTTGCCTTGATCCACCTTGGCTGGGAACATGTCAGGTGACTCAAATATTTTGATGCTTTGTGCATGTTTGCAAATGACTGCAAAAGCTTTTTGAGCATTGATTCTGTGGTTACAAATAAATTTTAATGAGCAGGCAAATTCTTAAATAAGGAACCCAGGAATAATGAAGATTGACTGTATATCAATGCATCTGTGACATGTTTTGGTTAATACAGGATAGGAATTATCTTCTATTATGTTCTGTCTTTTAATTCATAAGAGTTGATAGATAGCAGCTTCCCCCTTCCATTTATTGCTAGTTATAGGCAAATATCTCTGTAAGTATTGTTGATTATCCTTTTAAATACATGTATATTAAATTCTTGAGTACTTAAATGCATGTATACTTAAACACATGTGTATTATTTGTATACACATATACAAAGAAAGAGAAGAAGAGAGTATGGACATGTTGATGTATAAAAGAAAGTCATTTTTTAAAGTGATGAATGTCCCAATTATTCATATGTTAGTACAGCAGTCTGCTTAAAAATTTGAAGTACATAAAATTGACTTAACCTCTCCTGTTTACAGACAATTAAAATGAAAAACCTTCATAATTAATATAATCTTAACATTATTTTAAAATGTAGTTAATGGGAAGTCATCCATCTTCTGACACAGTTAATTCAGTTTTTGCCACACTTTTAGCTACTGAATTTGAACATGTCATTATATATTAGAAGGCGATGCTTTGCTTCACTTTTCTCTTTCTTAATATGAAAGTCAGTGAAACGTTTGCTTAGTATACTATTAACTCAATTCTTTGTTCATTTATCAAAATTTATTTATGCCTTCTAGTAACACTGAGTAGCACAGCAAAGTAAATACAGTAATTGGGTGGCATAATCCAGGAAATTCTGCAGTTAATTGTTAATAAGATTTAGAATCAAGGCCTCTTTGAAATAAATTCACTGATTCGTGTTATATTTTGTATTTGGAGATTTTTCATTGCCATATCTTTGGAGAACAGCAATCCTTGGTCATTTTAAGTTTTTTGTCCATTAAAAAAAAGATTGGAATACAGAGTAAAGGGTTAGTGTCCTAATTCAATCTCTTGATGTTTAGACTCTAACACAATGCCTCGAACATCAGCACTTACACTACAGTAGGAGAGGGAAGATTGACATGACTGGAGACATGTACAGAGTGTTGTAAAGACTATACAGAAACTAGCAACAAGGACTATGAGTGGACAAATGAGAGGAAGGCTGCTTAGTAAAAACAGAGAAGGCAGCATTCAGACTGAAGAATTCTGAGTACAATCTATTAAGTAGGAAGGGAGTGTGGTCCTCCAGCAGATTTTACTGGAGCAGAGAATTTCTGAAGACAAATAGTGTGTGTGTGTGGGGGGGGTGTTAATTCTGGGAAGGCTGGAATGGTAATTTGGACTTCTGGTTCAGGTCTTACATGCTAGGTAACATGGTTGGACTTTGACAAATAGACAATGGGGACTTACTGCAAACTACTGAGTCTTGCTTTAAGGAGCTCACTCTAGTGATGGAGTTTAGATGGCTTACGAAAGATGAGACACTAGACACAAAGAAACCAGTTCAGAAGTGTGTTCATGGTATCAAGGGACCTGAACCAGAGAGGGAAATTTGTATTAGGACGAAGGGGATGACTGTAAGAGACATTGTTGAGAAAGAATATGTTTTAATGTAGTAAATACTTTTCCCTTGGCTGAGAGACTCTTTGTTCAAAATGTTGAGTGTTTGTAGAGAATTTACAAATTGTTGTTTTTGTTGTTCTGGTTTTATTTGGGGTGGGAGCATGTTTATTATTTGTGTCTCTGAAGTTTTGTCAAATGTACTTACCTGTGGTGTAAGTAAAATACCATATATGAATTATCCATTTTGAGTAATAGGGGCAAAATATTTCACTTAACTCTTAAAACTGTGCTGATTAATAATTTGGTATTTTACTGGTCATTTGGAAGATACATTGATATCATGGGCTTTAGTGTCAACACTAAGAATATCCATTCTCATTGTACTTTATTTTCGATAAAATTGCTGAACAATGGAATTCAAAGGAAGAACTTATAGTAATGTACTTCTCTTAATCAGCAATTTTCGGCAACCTATTTCAATTACTCAGTATAGAAACAACTTTTGAACTCATCATTCTTGCCTGTTTTTGTTGTAGTTATTGCTCTCCAAGATAAAAGTTAATAAGGACAATCAAAACACTTCTGACATACATTTTATTTAAACATGAAAACATTCTACTCCATCTCGGGGACTTTGGAGGATTTGATGGGTATTTCTTGAGCAAATTTCTTTAAAAAGACTCAAAATATAAATATATTAAAATAAGATTTACAGTGAATTTAATAGAGCTAAATAATAGTAGCGGCAACAATGAAATCATTATCTTTATTACTCCCAGAGAAATATAATAACAGATATTGTTATTTAAGCAAAGCCATGGAGGAAACAGGGTTCTAATGTCATTTAACGATAATGAAAGTCTAAGTAGAGAAGTCTACAGCTATAAATATTGAACTCTATATTCTCAACTCTGATCACAGTACAGAAGACAACAATAATGGATATAATATAAATGGCATTGGTGGTAGTTTTGCAGCACAGTTGATGAGTAGCAAGAGGAAAGAATTCTTGAATAGACACCCTACTAAAAGTATGATTATTTAATAAAACACAGAAGGAGGGCTGGTTTTCTGATATGACGTTGATGCTTTTAAACTTGGCAGAATGAGAGTACAGAGGCAAAATAGGCTTTGCACCAAGCTATTTTCTTAAATTTGTACCAACTACTTAATATTTAACCCTCAAAACATTTAAAAGTAAAAATCATGGCTATACTTCAGAATCAATCTCTTCTACTGAAAAGTTTGCCCTTTACCAATTCCTCCCTTCCCCTCTCTCTCTCCCCCGCCAACTCCCAACATCATATTTGTTCACTTATTTTAACAAGTTTGAGGAATTATTGATTGTTGTCTTTTTCCCCCATTTACTTGGCAAACAAACAAACTGAATTTAAAAACTGATCAACTCAAAAATGTTCTGTTCCCTGTCTTGAACAGACAACAGAAAGATTGACAATATCCATATTTAATGAACAGATGACCCCTTAACTGGACTAACAGTTTCAGCAAAAAGAGAGTAAAATCTTCTTAATCTAGAAATCTTGTTACAAAATTGGACGGGGATAATAATAGAAACGAATATTGGGACCAATCTCTTCTGAATATACAAACTTGATAGATATAATACTTGCAAAGTTAATTCAGTGTCTGGGGTGTGACATTGGATAGGAAATGACCAAATTCCTGGGTATCTGTATCACAGGGAAAATATAGTTTCTCATCAGAAAAAAGCTTTTAATCCAATATACTACATTAATATATGAGACAGGATTGCAAAGCATGGCCGGACACTCTTTGCTGCTCCTCTCATCAAGGGGTGGAATCTGTTTCTCCACCCCTTGAAGCTTGGCTCGGCTATGTGACTTGCTTTTGCTAAGTGGTATGTCAAGCATTACCGTTTTTTGCTGCTCAGAACTGATACTGTCATGTGAAAAACCATGTGCTAGCCTCCTGCAGAATGAAAGGACCATAGAGACAGCAGCCTCAGTAGTCCCAGCTGAGCCCTAGTAGACACACCTGCTGAATGTATCCTGCCTCCTGTGTGAGTGTGAGAGCAGAAGTGCTCGGCCAACAGTCATGAGGAAAAATAAATCGTTGTTGTTTTGAGCCATTAAGTTTTGGGGTATATTGTTACTCAGCAAAGGCTAAATGATGCATTAATACATAAGGCTAAATGATGCATTAATGCATGATCTTAGATCCAGAAAAATTTAAATAGTTTTTAATGCTTCTTTATTATGAAATACCATAGCAAAAATAAAAGTAGAATAGAACTTTCTTAACCTGATTAAAGGTATTTATCTAAAACTTATAGTTAATATGTTTAATAGTGAACCATTAGACGCATCCCCATAAAAATTTGGAGCCAGTCAAGAATCCTGCCATTATCTCTCCTATTTAATATTGTACTGGAAGTTCTAGTTAATGCAATATCATAATAAAAAAGGAAATGAGACATACACATCAGAAAAGAAACTACTGTTCTTATTTGTAGATGATATGATTATCTATGTAAAAAGCCCTGTAGGATATAAATACTGTTAAAACAAGAAATATGCTAAAGATAATTTTAAAGAATAACAAGGTGTGAAGACTTACTCTACCAGATGGCAAGATCTATTATTTATTACTTTATAGTAAGTAGATAACAAGTTACCGTGCAGTCATTGAACAATGACCAATGGAAGAGAATACAGAGCCAAGAAATAGAATTAGACACAGAACCGGATATAGAGCAGAGATGACATTACAAATGAGTTGGGAAAAGAACTAGCTATTCTAAGTGGGCTGAAGACTTTAAATAAATAAACTATTTAAAAAATGAAACATAAAAGAGTATCTTTTCAATCATAGGGAGGGAAGCATTTCCTTTTTTTTTTTCCTTTAAATTTTTATTTTGTCAATATACAATGTGGTTGATTATTATGGCCCATCACCGAAACCTCCCCCCTCCTCCCTCTCCCCCTTCCCACCCAACAATGTCCTTTCTGTTTGCTTGTTGTAACAACTTCAAAGGATTGTAGTTATTATATATTCTCCCCCCTCCCTGGTTATTTTTTGTGTGTGTGAGTGAATTTATTTATTTATTTTTAGCTCCCACCAATAAGTGAGAACATGTGGTATTTCTCTTTCTGTGCCTGACTTGTTTCACTTAATATAATTCTCTCAAGGTCCATCCATGTTGTTGCAAATGGCAGTATTTCATTCATTTTTATAGCCGAGTACTATTGCATTGTGTAGATATTTTCTGTATCCCCTCATCCGATGATGGACATTTGGGCTGGTTCCAACTCTTGGCTATTGTAAAGAGCGCTGCAATGAACATTGGGGAACAGGTATACCTTCGACTTGATGATTTCTAAATATACACACAAAAAGCAGAAACCATAAAGAAAAGATTGGCAAATGCTATTAAATTACAACTTAAAAATTATTTAACAATCACCACAGAATGTGCCATAAACATAGTTGAAAGGGAAGCTACAGACTGGAAGTAGATATTTACCATACATATGGCCAACAAAAGATTGCATACAGAATTCTGAAAAAACTCCTTCTGTTAGTCTAAAAGAAAAATGAACAAAGGCAACCCCCAGAGGAGGAAACTCTAATAAGTCAACATAAGAAAGAAAAAGAGAAAGATGCTCAACCTCACTAGTAACCAAGGAAATGCAAATTAAGACATTTCACATCGATAGGGTTAGTGTATTTTTTAAAAACCCAAGTAAAAAATGCATTGTCAAGAATTTAGAGAAACAGGTTTTAAACATGCTTATGTTAGTATGAATTGAGACACCCTTGGAGAGTAATTTATCAAGTAACAGTAAACTTGAACATGAGCATGCTCTCACAGAGCAATTCTACTTTTAGAACACGTTTGAGAAAATAATTGAGTAGTATTACACAAGGAGATAAGTTCAGAATGCTTATGGCATCATCACATACAAAAGCAAATTTTACTNCAATTACTAGTTTCATTAAGTTTGAACTGTTTAAAAGTAGTCTCATATTGGGCAAATTTATATGTCTTTTCAATTTGACTTCAAACATTGAAACTTGCTATTGCATCTTTAATGGCTCACTGTACTTATAAAGCAAGTTGGTACCAAGTTTTTTATTTTTTTGGTTTTGTTTTGTTTTGTCTTTTAAATAGCTCCAAAAGACTATTTGATAGGCCATGAGGATTTACTCTTTGTAAAATATTCTGTGAAGGTTTATTCTCAGCTGGTTATGTCAAGTCTAAAATATATATTCCAGTTAATACTTCTGCAGGTAAGTGCTTGCCATAATTTCATAGAGTGATCACAGAACAAAAGATAGCAATTAGGAGAAATGGAATAAAATAGAAATTAAATTATTTAGTTAAATAGAGACACAAATATAACATGGTGATATAAAAGAACATGCAATCTTGGGGATGTCCTGAATATTATCTTAACAAGTATAAACTAATTTAGGGAGTATTAACAAGTTACGATGTATTTCTTTCCAATAACATGATATATCTTTATTTGTTGAAGCCTATTTTTGTGGCAAGACATTTTTAAGGGAGGCCAATGCCTTATCCATTAGGCAACCGGGGCAGATGGCAAGACATTTTTAGTCATTCTAAAACTGAAAGAGTTTACTCCCAATAAACATTTGGAAAATAATTTTTAAAATATGTGCTTTATCAAGAGGAAAATTGAACCTGGAAGGATGTGTGCTGGTCTTTGCTGTTTTTTCTCATGTCTATTCCATGTTTTTCTCTTGCTTTGTTCTGTATTTAACTTGACCTTAGAAGTTAGAGAAAAAAGAAAAAAATAGAAAAAAAACCTAAAGGAAGTAGGAGGAAGAAAGGAGAAGAAACAAAGATAAATCAGAAATTTTCAATATAAGGCAAAGAAAGAGATGATCAACAAAACAAGTTTGGTTGTTTTGAATAAATTAGTGATATATAAATATCTGTCAAGATTGATCTAGAAAAAAGAAAGGGCATAAAGAAATGAATTTGGGATTAAAAAGGGGCACATAGATATTTTTAAAATTTCTATGATTATCATGAGCAAATTAAAGCCAATATACAAACTTACGTGTAATGGGTGAATATCTATAAAATTATAAATTTCCAAAACGGACTGAAAATCACATAAACAAATAGCAAGCAAATTGAATTTATGTACTTATATATATTTTTTAATTTACTTGTTTTTTAATTTATCAATATACAATGTAGTTGATTTTTGTGGCCCTTTACCAATTCCTCCCTTCCCCTCTCTCTCTCCCCCGCCAACTCCCAACATCATATTTGTTCACTTATTTTAACAAGTTTGAGGAANTACACAAGGAGATAAGTTCAGAATGCTTATGGCATCATCACATACAAAAGCAAATTTTACTGTAAATTGAATAAATAATTCTGGGTATAATCATATAACAAAATATTAAACCCCTCTGAAAGTGAACCACCTATGACATGGAAGAATCTCAAAAACATAATTTTGGGAGAAAAAAGGTAAATACGGCATTGCTTAGATGAAGTTTTAAAACGTATAAAATATCATATATTATTTATAGACTTATCTATGTGGTAACAGTATAAAAATAGGCATGGGAATGATAAACACCAATTCAGGATAGTCAATAGAGCTGTAGAAGGAAGATGGAATTTGGTTACATAAGCACATCGACTGTATATGCAATATTTTTTTATTAGAAAAATAAAGCAAAATGGAAAATTTTAATATTTAATAAAGCTGTCTGAA
>NW_007727035.1:336236-336819 GCF_000696425.1 Galeopterus variegatus
TTTTTTTATTAGAAAAATAAAGCAAAATGGAAAATTTTAATATTTAATAAAGCTGTCTGAAAAATAAAAGGACACATCATTATCTAACTTTCTGGATGGCAATGATGTTTTATTAAAATGCAGTGTTACAGAAAAATGAATACCACGTGTTCTCACTCGTATGTGGGAGCTAAAAAAAGTGAGCTCACGGAAATGGAGAATAGAATTGAGGTTACTAGAGGCTGGGAAGGGGATGGAAGAGCGGGGATAGAGAGAGGTTGGTTAACAATACAGAATTACAGCTAGATAGGAAAAATAAGTTCTAGTATTCTATAATAGTGCTAGGTGTCTATAATTAACAATAATCTATTATATGTTTTCAAAGGGCTGGAAGAAAGGAGTTCAAATGTTCTCATCACATAGAAATTATAAATGTTTGTGGTGATGGATATGCTAATTAGCCTGATCTGATCATCACAGTGTGTACATGTATCAAAATATTACTCTGTACTCCATAAATATATACAAGTATTATATGTCAATTAAAACATATTTTTAAAAATGCAATGTTAAAGTTAAACTGTGTTGTTGTTGCTGATGTAGG
>NW_007727035.1:337131-370308 GCF_000696425.1 Galeopterus variegatus
TAAAACATATTTTTAAAAATGCAATGTTAAAGTTAAACTGTGTTGTTGTTGCTGATGTAGGGTATCTTGGAAGCTTTTTTATGCTCTGTGACTCTCTAGGAGGTAAATATCCTGTTCAGTGTTCTTCAAATGTATTTGATCAGGGAACGAATTTTGAGGATATATATGGAGATACTGGATTATTGCAGAACAAATGGTAGAAATGCAAATCTAGAGGAGGATGATGCTGCGGAATTCTTTTCTAACACAGGTCCCTGGATTCTGGACCACCATCTGCCTTTTGGTCAAATACTTAACCTAAAGGAATAAGGCATTGCTGTGTGTGGTTTAGCTCATGGGGATTTAATCTAGAAGTTATTCAAACTTGTGCCATAGAATAAACATGGAATTTAAAAAATTGTAATTGATTTATTTTAGTTTTATTGAGGTATAATTTATATTCCATGAACTTTTTTTTGTGAATGCACAATTCCATGATTTTTAGTTAATGTATAGAGATGTGCCACCATCACCACAATCCAGTTTTTTTTTTTTTTTTTTTTAAGATGACTGGTAAGGGGATCTCAACCCTTGACTTGGTGTTGTCAGCACCACGCTCACCCAGTGAGCAAACCGGCCATGCCTATATGGGATCCGAACCCGTGGCTTTGGTGTTATTAGCACCACACTCTCCCGAGTGAGCCACAGGCCAGCCCCAACAATCCAGTTTTAAAGCATTTCTATCACCCACAAAATTCCCACCATCTTGCTTTATCAATCCATACGCCACCCCCAGGCAACCACTGATTTGCTTTCTGACTTTATAAATTCAACTTTTCTGCATATTTCATACAAATGGAATCATACAATGCATAGTTTTTGCATCAGTTTCTTTCATGTAACATGTTTTTGAGATTCATCCATGTTGTAGGGTGCATCAATATTTTGTTCTTTTATACTGCTGAATAGTAGTCCATTGCATGTGTATACTACATTTGGTTTATCCATGTACCAGCTGATGGTGGTTTGAATTGTTTTCAGTTTGGGGCTATTGTAAGTAATGTTGCTATGAACATACATGTACAGGTCTTTTTTCTCATACATCATGCTATTTAAAAAAATTTATTTTTTAATTGATACAAAGTAATTGCACATATTTATGGGGTATGGTGTGATATTTCAATACATGCATACGATGTGTAATGTTCAAATCAGGGTAGTTAGCATATCCATCACCTCAAGTCTTTATCATTGCTTGTATTCTTTACCATTTCTTTGGATATTTTAACATCTGAAACTCTCTCTCCTAGCTATTTGAAAAAAAATACAATGAATATTGTTTACTATAGTTACCCTCCAGTGCTGTGGAACATTAAAACTTATTCTTCCTATCTAGCTGTAATTTCATGTATAAGTCTTTTGTAGACATGTGTTTTTATTTTTCTTGGGTAGCTTCATAGGAGTGGAATTGTTGGGTTGTTATAAATTTATGTTTAACTTTTTAAAATATTGCCAAATCCGAACCCTCGGGCGGGAGCGCCGCCGCGCTTCCCAAGCGGCGCACTATCCAGTGCGCCACCGGGCCGGCCCTCAGTGTGGTTTTAATATGCATCTTCCTAACGATGAATGATTTTGAACATTTTTCATGTACCTATCAGTTATTTGATGTCTTCTTTGGTGAAATGTCAGTTTGAGTCTTTTGCTGTATTTTCAACTGGATGATTATGATAATGATGATAATAATAATATGATTTTGAACATTTTTCATGTACCTATCAGTTATTTGATGTCTTCTTTGGTGAAATGTCAGGTTGAGTCTTTTGCTGTATTTTCAACTGGATGATTATGATAATGATGATAATAATAATTATTATTTATTGAATTATAAGAGTTCTAATCTGGATAAAAGTCTTTTACCAGATATAAGATTTGCAAATATTTTCCTCCTCTAAGAAGGAATATAATTTTAAGTGGAGCTTTATTTTTATTTGTTTAATATATCTTATGTGACCTTAATTTGGGTAGAAAAATACTGTTGAGAAGACAATTTAGAAAAAGATCGTTATCGTTATAGCTAATACTTTAAGTAATTAGCATGTTTATGCTCCAATGATTTATTTGCCTTTTTCTCTTTAAAGGAGGCTTAAATCTTATGAAAAATACTGATTCATACATATTAGAACTCTTGCGTTCTAATTACTGGTGATTCTGTCAAAGCAATTATTTTATATTTTATATTTATCCTGCACATTTATTCCAAAAATATAGCCATTTTTCAAAACATTATTTGAAGTTTTCTCATGATTTGCATGAGCCAGGGTTAAACCTTTGCACATGATGTGCTTACACACATGCATACACATGCATTTTCTTTGCTTCAAATGTAAGTTAATATTTTTCCAATTGCAGATGTTACTGTCATAGTTGTTGGGTAAACTCCAGCTGGCAAGATTAGGGGAAATAGGAATTCAGTTGAAAAACAATAAAAATTATAACTAAATATGCTTTTAAGAAAACAATAAAGAAAAACTATGATTTGTAATAACGAATACGCTAAAAGCAAAAAAGAAAAATAAAAAAAAATAGTAAGTAACAATTCTAGAAGTCAAACACTTCTAAAGGAACTAGATTAATCACTATTAACATCTGCTGGGATAGGTAGCTTTTCTCCTGAATCACCTTCTCAGATGGCCTGGGAGACATTGTTGCATCAATACAATCCACTGGGGTGCATTCTCCCACAGCTTTGTTTTATGCAGAGTGCTCCTCTTTAACAAAAGAAAAAAAAGTTTTGCAGCGGGCCTTACCGGCTTAAAATGAATATCCTTTACACTTGAATATACTTGAATATACCTTTTGTTTCATTTTCAAAGATCTCTCCAGTAGAAAACCTTTCTTAAACACCTGGCATTTCACAAATTATTGTGTTGCTGAAGGGCACTTTTTCTGGGCCTTGTCTTTTATTCATATGTTGAAAGGGCAGAGCATAAACAGATCGCTATTCTGTGCTTTACCCTCATGTGACATAAGAAGTGGAGGCAGGGAAATAATACACATTCTTTGATATGTTCTTTTGTTGTCTTGAAGGATAAGTTTTTAAAAAGGAAAAACATAACTTTCATACAGGTATTAAAAAAACAAGTGTTAAGGATTTTATTTAACTTATTATTAAAAAGGCACCAGGCAGATATCACCACGTTCAAATGAGAATTCAACAAATCTCAAGTTTATATAGAACAAAGTAATGTTGAAATGAATGTACAAAATGATAAATAGGTACGTACACATCTATTTTTGTATATATATAAGTATAAATAAATAATAGTAATGAAAGAATAATGATACAACCTTCTGCTAAAACATTTGGAAAAATCATGGTGGCAAAGTAAAGATCACTATACGTTTTTGGTAACTTGAGTTGCATCACCCAGTTTATCACCCGTTTTACTCATAAAACTCAACTTTATACGATCAAGTGAAAACCACTTTGACAGTGAAGATCAGTTACTCAGAAGTGATTATCTTTCAAAATTGTCTTTACCCACCTCACATGTGGTTCCAAACATACTTGGAATAGATAGCTTTCCATGAGTACATGGAAAACATAGCAGAACTCAGACCCCAATTGTTAACAAATGCATAAGAGATAGAGCCTGTTTATATAAGCTGAACTATAGAAATAGGTATCTTTCCTTTATTAAACTTTTTTTTAATTGCACATATAATACTTTTCCAGATAGGCACAAAACAACCCTTGAGAACAAATTTTCATTAGTCCTCACCCCCCTCTCTGACTGAATGAACTGGTATGATTCCATAAATTGGGCAGAGGTATAATCTTATCTCTTTTATGTATTTATGTTTACATTATCTGTTATTGTGTTTTATAACCACTATGCACATACTAGGGTCATCAGACATATTCTTGGGGTCCATGAGCACTTTAATAGATATGTAAATATGCATTTTTATTTTTATGAATGAGCTAATTAAAATTATAAATGTATTTTCTGTTATCTGGATTCCCATTTTATGACCACGTATTGTTGCACAGTTTTTTCTTTCTATAATTGTGTCTGCTTCTTTAGTGGGCTTTAGATGATGCCTTCAAATGTAACCTTTACCATAATATTTGTCCGGCTGTTATCCTTGGACTCTTGTTGTAAAGTATGCACATATATTCTAGAGTAGGGGGTGGCAATCTTTCTGTAAAGTGCCAGATAGTAAATATTTTAGGTTTTGTGGGCCATAAGTTCTTTATCACACCTATGCAACTCAGCAGTTGTAGAATGAAAGTAGCCATAGACAATATGTAAAAAAAATGAGTGTGGCTATGCTCCTTTAAAACTTTATTTACAAAAACAGGTGGTGAGCTGAATATGTCCTAGGGGCCTTTGTTAACTGTTGTTCCAGATCATCTGATGCTTCTCAAAAGTCTGAGAAAAATCAATCTATAACTATACACTACTTTAACAAAATCATTCTATAAATCATCACATTTGCAAAGATAAATTAGGAAGCCATTATTTCCTTGACAACATGATACTTCCTTTATAGAAGTGCAATTTAAAACTAGGTCATTATTAATGCTTTGTGTTAAAATAAAGAATTCTAGGTTTTTAAAATTTGGTTTTCTATTTTTTATTTTTAAGTTTCTTTTTTTTTTTTTAAATAACAAGCACTTTCTTGAAGAAAATCAGCCTGTGTTCTACAAGTTTTTTTACACAGATTATGTGCAGCTTCTCTTTTTGACTCAGAGCCATAACCCATATCCATGTTTGAGTAACTAAACAAACGGCTAACCACATCTTTAGATATAGGCAGAGCTTTTCATGCTCATCTTGCAAGTACAGAATTTTTAGGTGTCAGCCAAATCAAAGTGTTTGGATAGTTAAAATACAATAATCAGTCATTCTTGACAGACCAGAAAGAAATTTTAAAGCTGGTTAGATCTCCAAAAATCTATTTGCTGAACTAATGATACATAAAATTCATCAAAATTACTATTTCTAACATATTCAATAAATATTCAATGCTGAGTTGATTAGTTTTGTGTGAATAGGTTTATAAATATATTGTTTTGTTTTTGATGAATCTAACAGATGTTTCATATGAGAATTAGTATATAGTTGGATCACTTTCAAATTCTTTTTAAAGTCACTTTGATTACCTTTTTAAAAGGATCTTTTAAATTCTTGAGTAACATTTATTTAGCTTACACTAATTATTTATAAGTTGTATGGCAATTTATATTGTGAGACTACATTAATAGTTCTTTAATATTTCTGTAAATTTCAGCTTATTTCAGCTTTTTTGTCTTCATAGCAATATTTTAAAGAATTGTTTCATTAAAAGGTCGTTTTTTTGGAGGTCATAGTATGACTTTGTCTTTTTATGAAGAAATTCTTTCTTTTATAATATTCAGGAATTTGTAATTTATATTCAGTAACCAAAATTTAGGGTAAGATTGGTGCCCCAAATCTGATCTGCAGTCACCTTCAGAAACATAACTTTACCTAGAAATGTTCCAAAGCAAACACATCAGTATAAAAAGTTAATGGTTTTGCTATTAATTACAAAATTATGGCTGATATGCTATTTGGTGAAATAATGGTACACTTACTTAAAGCCTGAAAGTACAAAAAATGAAACTGCAAGAATGTGAAAGAACTAAATAAGCCAAAACAATTCGATCACATAGGAATTACTGAAACTTTACATTTTAATTGCTGTAAATATAAAATTAAGGCTGATGGTTATATAACAGATTCATAATAAGAATGTAACCATTGGATATAATTTTAAAATTTATTGATGTATTCCTTACAAGAGTTGATAAATTTAGAAAATGTTAGTGATTATTTAGTTAAGTGATATTTGGCAAAATTGATCTGGAGCTAGCAGAGATGGCCTGGTTAAAACAGACAAGACACCTTTGCTTGCCTTGAGCAGGAAACTTAAGTTGGGGTATCAGAGTCAATATGTCTGTGAAGTCTGATAATCAAGTAAACACCTTAAAGACTGGTGTTCACAGATCTTCCATTGATTCAAGAAACTATAGAAATTATAAATGCTTTCTTCTAATTTTTTCACCTTCAGAGGTTCTAAAAGAAAAATTCATTCACTATTCTCTTCATTGTATCAGCAGCTATTTCTGTTGGTAACAAATGTACTTCCCTGTAATTCTCAGGGGAGACCCAAGGTCTTGCCAAGAGTAGAAATTGAACAAATGCCTCACTAAATGCAGTTCCACTTTTGGCTGGCCAAGGCCACTTGTCTCTAGCAGATCAAGTTTTTTGATTTATTTTGTTTTGTTTTAACCCCAACAGAAGTATTTGAAAAGGCATAGACAATCCAGGTGAAATTAATTTGACTTTTGATGAGGTATAAGAAATAAAATATGTAATCCTGGCTTCTTTGAGGGGTTTTTTTTTTCTCTAATAGCTTTGTGGGGGATAATATGTGTCCTATTTATATATAGCCAAAGAAATATTGGCTGCATGGACAAGAAGCCTAATGGCTTTAAAGTGGAAGAAGATAGGGTGCTGTTGGAGATGAGCTAATTTCTTAAAGCAGCAAGTGGGAATGACAATCTGACAATAATTTGGCTTTCACAATATGTAATGGATGGTGGGGTTTCGGAATGAGCATATACAAAAATACTCGTTTGTAGCCTCCTTTTTCAAACCTCCACTTAAAATCTCTGAAACACAAGCCTCATTAAGGTAGGGTAGCTTCTGCTGGTTTGTATGGTCTTATTTCAAGTATGCTGTGTTAGTTTATTTTAAAATATATACACACATATAATAGTGCTTTGACATATGCTAATAAGTGGTTGTCACATACTTTAATTGTTCTTAATTTTACAGAATTATATCCACCCTGTGAACTAGATTATTTTGAGGAGTTAGCATGATTATATCTTAAAATTTCAAAGAAACTTATCTTTGTAAAAGAAGAGTAATAAACTGTCCTTTGAAAAATATATTTAAATTATAAAGTAAATACCTATACAATTCAAACAGTACATGTATGTGTAGACAAAGAAGTGGAGTTCTTTCAACTTGTGTTTCACACATACACACACACTCACAAACACACACATCTACACATTCGCCTGGTGATCCTATTCACCTTTGTAAAAGGATTTAGTACTCATTCTTACAGAACTTTGCTATATATTTGCATTTGTGTATATAATATAAAAGGGTTTATATATGACTATTTTGCAAAATTTTTTTCCTACTTCATACATATTGAGGATCTTTCTATGCATAGCCTTTCACAACATGGATAATTTATGTAACAATAAGGAAAGTACCATGGTTTATTCCATAGTACTGCTGCATCATAACATATTTCAGAAAATAAATATACCACTCATCAGGTTTTGCTTTTATGTAGACTTTTAGGCTGGTTCAATTTTTACTATTTGAAAATGTTACAATAAACCTAAATTATATATTCTGGTATACTTGTGTACTTCTATAAGATAGAGTCCTAGAAATGGAATTGCTAGGTCAAAATATATTCACAATTAATATTTTAATACCCTCTATTATTTTTCTGCTTAACTAATTATGATCCCAGTGAAGTTGTGTGAGAGTATCCATTTTCCCATAAGCTTGCCAGCATTGTATTTTATCAACCTTCTAAATGTTTGTAAATATTATGAACAAAAAATGATATCATGTTGTTATGATTTTAATATATCTAATTAGTAATGTAGTTGACCCTCTTTTACAAATGTTAATAGTCCATTAGCATAGTTCTTTCTTATCCATTTAAAATGTCTTTAACTGATGGGTGGATTTTATTTCTTTATTTGGGTATGTTAATTTTATTTTATAAAGTTTTTCTAAGGCTCAGGGACATTGTCTTCTGTTTTTTGTTGTTTTGTTGTTTTTCTTTGATTATTCCTTCGCTGTCACCTCTGCCTAGAATTCCTATTAGATGAATGTTAGACTTTCCATATGTAATCACTACACCTTTTAACTTTTCATACCGTTCAACTTTTTGCCTTCTACTATCCAACTCTTTTCTTTTCCTTTCAGTGGAAAAGTCCCCATGCTCAGTCTTCTGGATCACCAATTTTTATCTGGGTTCATTCTATTTAGCTCTGGATAGATTTTTTGTTTTAGTTTTAATTTTGGTATTTATGCTTTTTTATAACAACCTACTTGTGTGTTGTGCAATTTTTAATCTTTTTTTGCTTATTTATTCTCACTATTCCCCTTAGACACTAGTTATGAGGACATTAGTTCTACTCATTTTTTAATCTTTCTCCTGCTTTGTTCTTAAGTCTATTCAAATTTCCCTTTGTGGTCATAGGTTCATATCTCTTTTTCAAGTTGCTGTTTTCTTCCACTGGTCTTAGGTTGTATAGTCTTGGTAGTTTCAGTGTATTTCCACAGACTGGATGATAATTGCTTTTGTTTGGCAGCAAATTCAAGTTCTAAAGACAGGAATTTTGCTTCTGGCTCTTTTTCAGGGGGGACAAATAACATTCAACCAGTTTAATGTTAGGTTTCCTTGAATGTCACAGGAAATGTGTTACCTAGGATTTTGTCTCCTATTTTCGGTGCCTGTGCCCACTCTTGGATTCTTCCATATCAGAATTCCTACCTTGATAGGATGTGCTCACGTTTGTTTGATTTTGATTTTCAAGGTAGTGAGCACAATGGACTCCAGTGTTAGGAGTCAGCTACTCTCTCTGGTGTTCCAACAGGCTATAATTTTTCTCTTGACTGCCTGTGATCCAATTCCTCTCCAAAGAATGCCTTCATCTTGGGGTTGTTTAAGGTCTTCTCTGGTTGAGATCATCTTAACTCAGCTGGATTTTTGACATTAGTCTGTTCCCATCTGCTTTGTATCTTCCAGGAAATCCACAGTTGTCCCAAATTCCCAGTGCTTTAATGTACTTTTATTTTTTCATTTATCCTTTTCAAAGGCATTTGGGAATTGAGATTTGCTCAGTCAGCTGTCTTCCATCTTGAACTAAGAAAACTACATTTTCTTTTTTTTTATTATCGACATAAAATATCTCTAGTTAAACAAATGCTGTGTTCATTTTGAGCAATTGATTATATTTTTCCAAGTTTCTCCTTTTTGGCTTTCTTTGGAGTTGGCTTGAATCTGTGGTTGAATCTGATCATACTATATTTATTTTCATTCAGTCTGGTTCCAATAAAAAGGATGACTACTTATCTTGTTTCAGTTTGAAATCCTTGTAGCAGGTGTATTTAGAAATGGTCTACAAATTTGCCGGAAATTTATGCCAGTCAAATATTATTAGAAGCATTATTCTCCACTTCTACTCTTTTAAATGCAGGATTGCCAATGATTGTTATAAAAACATTTATGACATTTCATTTGAACATTTCAACATAATCTTTCAGAAAGATTCATTTATAGAGGCACTGAAACTTTCTCATTTTAAAGCATCAGTAATGAGGGAGTTTTACTTTGAAAGCTGAAGCTGATGCCATGCAAGGATTATTTTCATTCCCTATTTGACTGAAAGTTTTAGATTCTCAAATATATGCCATTTTTAAAAATAGTAAAGAGAACATCTTCTAATTCCAATATTTATTAAGTCCCTTCTTTGCAAAATTTGTAATTTACTGCACAAGACAAAGAATACATGTAGGTATTGAATATTAATGCAAATTAGTGAAGTTTCTGCATAGAGAAAAATAAGAACAATCTTCTGTTTCTCCATGGACACTAATTTTTTCTTTGAGTCATGTCATTCTCTCCCTCCATGTTTTCCTTCATCCTGATCCTTTACATTTAATTTAACAAATGTTTATGAAGTATTTCATAGGTGCCAGGGACTGTGATAGATTCAAGGCATACAAAGGTGAATAAAGAAGACATTATTTTAAACTCATTTCTTGACTTTTGTATGTTTGCAAAGATCGAATGAGACAGTAGTGTGCAATAGTCAAATAAGACAGTCAGTGTGAAAGTTTTCTATAAACTGTAAAGTGCTGTGTAAGTATAAGGTGCTATTATTGTGAAGGGAGAGGATATTACAAGACTATGGGACAATTTGGGTAAGGTGCAGAACCAGGCATATATGGGGCATGTTTGGAAAGAAAAGTACAGTGGAATAAATTTTAAACAAAATTATAACTACCTATATGATATATTTTGAAACATTCTGGAGCAAACTTTATTTCCAAAAATATCTTCTGTCTACACTGGATATGGCATTTGAAATTCTGCTAGGGGAATCTGATGCTAATAGTAGGTATGCATTCAAAAATAATATTAGCAGGTATGTATTTGAAAATAATATTTTTATAATGCAGTGGTTTAATGTTTGAAAGTGTTTTGCTGTATTTTTGTTAGCTCATAATAACATTTTGAGCTAGGTGTTGGTGATTATATTTTTACTTTCATAATTTTCATTGCTCCTTTTTTATTGATGGATCAAAAGTTGCATGAGCCTCATTTCCATTCACTGCCTTCGTACCCACTTTAGATTCTGTGATCCTCTATTCTATTCACTCTCTTGCAAACACTCTTAATTCCCTCACTCTTGTCTTTCTCTGTCATTACTCCCATGGAAAAAAAACCCAGCCCTGATTATACCTACTTTTGTGAAAGTTTTCAGAATCAAAATGGAGTTGCTTGTGTTAAAACCCCAGACAGAAGGGAGAATCAAGGTGGCAGTATAGATGGTCCCCAGTGTCACTCTCTCCCACCGTCGACCAATTTACGACTGTTAAAACAGCAACAACTACCAAGCTGGGGCAGCTGGAGCTCAGAGAAAGAGAAGGAGAAACCTATGAAATTCATGAAGGTGCAAGAAGCTACTATGAGAGAAACAAGAGACCTCTCCAACCATTTCAAGCCCTGACCTCTTCAAGCCTGACTCCGGTGAGCACAGGAGCAAGAGCTGGCAAAAGCTGCTGTTGTGCATTTTGTGTAAAGTTGCTTGGAGACTTCAGGGGAGAGGAGGACCTTGGCAGTCCCCAGGCCAGCAAGTCCACTGACAGGGTTCCCGAGGACCCACACAGGAGTGAGAGGCCACAGACAACTGAAAAAAGGAGCCACTCAGAGGCCAATGAGACATCACAAGGGACCAGCGCACAGCCTGTCCTATGGGAAGTGTTAGGAGTACAGGCAGTGGGGGAGACAGGCCCACCAGGGAAACATTGGGGCACAGCACAAACAGCTCATCTGCCCTCCAATCAGCGAAGAACCATTCAGTGGAAACTGGTCAGGAATATAGAACAGCAGGGGGCAGTTTGCTGAAAAGAGTCAGGCCCAGACCAGAGTTTCCACACAACTCAGGTGTGCCGGACTTCACAAGAACCAGAAGTGCTTAAAAGGTCAACAATTAAAACTTGAGCTGCACAAAAAGCCTTCCTCAGAGAATCAGCAGCAAAGCAGCAATTTGGCTCAACCACAGGGCTCAAGTGCTGGTCCCCACAGCAAGTTCCCCCATTGTAGAAAAATGCAAAGGACAAATCAGTTCCAGTGCAGAGTTTAAATGGTGGGGGTAGCTAATAATCTAACATAGAAGTGAAAGAAAACACAAAATACCCACAGATCAGAGATAAACAGATAGTTACCAGTAAAGGTCTAACACCACCAAAGAACACCTATAAAACCTAAAAGAGCCAGAAGCCCACTAGGCTCCTGAGCTAGGGTGGGAGGGGTATGAGGGTCTCAGCCATACCCTCCTGACATCCACATCCAGCCCAGACACAACCAAGCCACTGCAGAAGCCCCCTGAGCTCTCCAGCCAAAGTGGGGAGGCCAAAGGCCTCAGCCACACCCCACCCTGCCCCCAACTTCAATATCCAGCCCAGCAACAACTGAGCCTCCACAGAAGCCCCCTAGGACCCAGAGCCAGGGTGGAGGGCTGAGGGCCTCAGCCATGTCCCCCCATGTCCCCATCCAGCCCAGCAATGACCAAGCCACCACAGAAGCCCCCTGAGATCATAAACCAGGGATGGGGGGCTGAGGGCCTCAGCCACACCTCCCTATGTCTGCATCCAGACCAGCGATGACCGCACCACCACTGGAAGCCCCCAAGCTCTCAAGCCAAGGTGGGAGGGGCCGAAGGCCTCAGCCATGCCCCCCAACATCTGCATCCAGCCTAGCAATGACCAACCCACTGCCAGAACCCCCCCCAGGCAACTGTGACAGGGTTGGGGAGAGCCCAGGGCCTCAGCCATGACCTCCAATGTCCACATCCAGCCTGGCGATGACCAACTGGCTGCCAGAAGTCCCCTGGGCTCCTGAGCTGGGGTAGGGGGCACTGAGGGCCTCAGCTATGCCCCCTTGATGTCCCCATCCTGCCCAGAGACAACCAAGCCACTGTCAGAAGCACCCCAGGCTCTGGAACCATAGTGGGGGGAGCCTGCGGGCCTCAGCCACACACCTCTGCCCTCTACAACCAAGCCAGCGAAGGAGCTGGCTGTCAGCCAGCCCTGTCCCCCTACCTCCACTTCTATTTCCTTATCCCTCCACCTACTCCTCCCACTGATCTGCAACATCTTTAAATGTAAAAGAGTAAAAAAAAAAAAACCCTGGTAAGTAGAGCTGAGGAAAGGCCATGAAGTGGGGGCGTTCTCATGCAAATATGCCTACCAACAAGAACTATCAGGAGGAACTCAGCAAAACCACAACCTTGCACAGAAGTCATTCCAACCTTACACAAAAAATACTTCTGTGAGGACATCTGTCCAGCAACTGCCTGCCCAATCTCAGACTGGTGTCACCTGTGTTACTGATCCTTGTAACCAAGCATAATTATCCCAAAACAATTACATAATCCTCCATCACTTTTCCACTTAAAGCCCTCTGCTTTACCTCCCTGAATATGCACATAGTTTACCATGGCACAAATGTTCCATTCCTGACTAAAATGATTCTCTTATGGAAAAAAAAAAAAGTTGTATGAATTATTTATCCCATAATCAGTATGTGACAGACTTAACCCAGACTATCTCACTTTTGTTTTTATTTCTACCATGATTAAACCCCTGATGAAAGAGGTATTTATTCAGCCCCAATAATGGAGTTAGGTAATTTCAGTCAGGTAGTACAGTTTCTCCATAAGGCATACAAATTAGTTGAAGATACAAGTCTTATGGGTTAGTAACAATTAGAGAAGGCCACAAAACAGAGTTTCACTTTAAACACTAAATTGTGTAGTAAGAGCTTTGACAATTTAGGTAATAGAGAGAAGAGTATGGGTGGATTTAGGTCAAGGAATGCTTTTTTAAGAAGTGGAATTGCCCAAATATTTTAAAACTGTGAAATACCTAGTTTGATGAAAAGGAGTAGAAAGCCCTTTCAGGGCAGGTTAAAAGCATTATGAGGAGGTCCATTGTAACTGAAAATGATAGTAAAAATGGTTAATAAGACATGATATGTTTTAGGGGAAAATACCAGTAACTCTATAATCAAATGTTTCCCTGAGCCTCACTGGCTACAGCCATAGGAACATTTAAATCTTCTTTTGCCAGCTTGAGGATCCTGCGGAGCTGCGCTGTCCCTTTCTCCTGCTGTCATCATCTACATCTGTGCCCCTAATCTCCTTTCCACTCATGTGCTTCTGCCCAGGCCTCCTGTAGTTCCAAGATGCCAGTGTGTTCATTCCTCTCGCTGGCTGGGAAATGCTTGCTTTCCCCACTCTAGCCTGCCTTCTTAGAAGAAATCCCACAGAAGAACTACTTGGCTCCGGCATTACACAAGTAGAATTTTTATTTTCTCAATTCCTATAGCCCTGTGCTTCCTCACGATATATTCATGCAGACAGAAGAGATGCATCAGAGATGCATTCATGTCTTCACCTATTCTGCACACCCAACAGAGAACCTCTTGGGTCCCAACACCTAGACAATCCTGGACATTAGCTTTATCATTTGATAGTGGAACATCTATTTGTCCTTATATATTTTGGCCAAATTTATCACTGTGTATAGGACTGTTCTGCTGCAGTGTTCTGCATCTCAGTACAAAAGTGGAGGGGAAGATACTCCATCTACCTGATAATTCCCCAGTGTCCAGGTCATGGCATGTAACCCAAGCTCAACCAAGTTACAGCAGGAAACATTGATTCTAAAGCAAATGACCCAAAAAAGAAAGGTCAGTTAGAAGTCACTCATGGTGACTGTAGTAAGGTTTAGCATCGATGGCAGTGGTTTCCGATATTGGTCATTTCTTTCAGAAGCATCAAGGTCTAGTGATTGATTTGCCTGCTTCTTGGTCCTCCAGCTCACGTCTTCCCTGTGCCCTGACTTTTTTTCAGTTTGCATCATTATCTAGACTTCTTGCAGATTCTGCAAGTCTGATATCATTCTATCAAATTCCTGAGTAGCTTTTGTTCATTTGCTCTCTTAAAAAAAAAAAAATGAGATAGCTCAAGTTAGTTTATTTTTCCTACAACTCAGTACTCTGACTGAAACAAAAGACCCTGTTGTGAAGCCTGGCTTACAGGGCCAGGTTGAAATTTCTTTTCTTGTGCCAGCTCCTCCTTAAGAGACCCAAGTGTCTCCTTTTATAGCTGTCATCTTCCTCAACCACCCCAAAAGTAACCAGGTACACTTGCACATGACTAAACCTCATGAAAGACATAGCTCTATTTCCTTTCTGAATCTTCTAGTTTCCATGTATATTAAGAAAATGATTAGGTACTATTTAAGAAGTGAAGGGAGGAAAAGAGTCACCTGATACCATGTGTTAGGAATTATCAAATCCCTGCTCTGATCCAGTATCATTAACATTATCACTTAATACTTACACCAATATCATGAGATGGGCACTTTTACCAGTAAAGACTTTGAAAAAAAAATTGCTGGATGTCTTCAGTGGAAAACTAGGCATTCTTTAGCAACACATTCTTCCTGGATACCTGATTATATGGAAGTCTGTACCGTTCATTGTTTATGAGCTACCTGCCGCTCCGTGATTTGTAGATAACTGATAGAAATGCAAATGATTCTTATCCATAGATGTACAAATACATTTTATTTCGTGGAGGCTAAATTGATTTCTTTTCCCCAGTGTGGAAAAAGCCAGTTTTTAGTCTATTTATAAGTTCATTTCAGCATTTCCTACCATCTATGGTTGTGGTTCTTTGGATTCTCCTTTGAACTAGTTGTAATATCTGAGTAGTCATCTTATAATATCTAACTACTTATCTAAACAATAAATAAGTTAAATAAAATTTTTGACACCTGTGCACTTTATATTTGTGTGAGGAATTTTATCTTTTAAAAGATAACTCTTTAGCAACCTCTTACTGAATGAGAAATATTACACTTCTTGCCTCCAGTGACTTGAACATAGCTAGTAAATGTCAAAAGTAGAATTTAAACCCAGGTTTCTTAACTTCAAATTCAAATTTTCCAAATTCAAGATTTTCCATATTCACGTTCACACAAAACAGAAGTGATAAGTAAATCAGGTGTCTTATCACTTTGTCTGAACCTGTAAATTAGTATTCTAATGAGCTCCCTCTTTCCAGTCTATTTCCCCTTGATTGGTAAGCTTTACAAACTACTTGAAGATTATTCTGAAACAAGGCTTTATTTTTATTCATTTCTCTTTGGCCATTTCTCCCATGGATTTCTATTGTCAGTTAGAAATATTTTGAATTTCTGACCTAGAATTTAACCCCCCCGCCGCAACCTTGCCCTATGTACCCTCTGATATCTTCTTACAAACATCACCTGTTCTGACGTATCTTTGTTTTCTCAGATTTTGTTTTCTCTATTGTGAGGCCTTCCTCTACTCTGATTTATCAAATCCAGTAAATCCTGAAAAGTCAATTCCAATCAATTTTTACCTCTCCCATGATGTTTTCCCAAATCTACCTGGTGTGGAGCCATTGTTACCTCCTCTAATATTACAGCATGTGTCTATTCAGCCATTTAGCAGTTAATCTTAACAATTGTTTTGGGGGTACATAGGCATTTCTGTATCATGTTCTTAGAAGCAATATAGGGCAATAATTAAGAAGACAGGTTTTGGAGCCAGGCTGCCAGGCTTCAAATCCTAGCTTTACCACTTCCTCCTTCTACAACCTTGGACAAATTATATGCTGTAACTTCTCAATGGCTTGTTTTCTTCATATCTAATAGCAAAATGAGAGTTCCTATATAATTGAATTATTATGAGGATTACATAAGCTAATGTATGTCAAGCACTTACAAATATATTTGTTTCATAATAAGAGTTGTATAAAACTTTACCATTACAGTTGACATTATTTCTGTTTTACTCATTCTTGGCTTACTTTCCCAACTGAATTTTAAGTTATGTAAGGAAAGAAGTTTTAAAAATTGGTACAGTATGTGTCACAAATTTGGTGCTTAATCACTTGGTAAAGGAGAATTATTGAAGGAAGGCTTTTGATCAGGGTTTTATGTGTTAAAGGCAGTGTTTAAGCACTGTGCAGCAAGGTACTGTGTAAGGCCCCATAGAAGACCCCAAAGGAGGCACTCCCTAAAACATGGCGCTTTTCTCTTCCAGGTCCTAACAATCTCGCCGGCGCCCAGGTGCAGCCTATTAGAGATCATTACCCGCCCCGGCCAATCAACTACCTTCCCCCACCCGTGTACTAACCACCCTCTCCCAGAACGGCTCCATATAAATGTATGCTTCTGCCGCGAATAAAGCGGAACTTCTCCTGTGAACTGTCAGCTCGGGTCCTGTCGTTCTTTCATACTGAAAGGTTTTTGGAAAGCCTGGGTCAAGGACTACAGCAATAATTCCAAAATGCAATAGTCTTTTATTCATCTCCATTTAACAGACATTTATTAGTATTCACCATGTGCCTGACATGGAAATAAACCACAGGGATTCATAGTGAACAAGTAACCACTCCAATCTTCAGAGCATTTAATATCCAGTGCAGAAAAATTAATAAGTAAATGAATAAGGGAAATCCGTTGCTGAGTTTTATAATAGAATTATGTATAGGCACAGGATACAGTGCAACAAAGGCAGTGACAGCAGAGATTTCTTGAAAAAAAGTGATTCTTATGCCTTAAACAGGAGGAGTTGGGAGGTAAAGGTGGGGTAGTATTCCAAGCAAGAGGAACAAATTTGTGGAGGCCAGAACCAACCTAGCATGTAAGTGAACTGCAGTGGGTTAGAGCTTGGCTGTGGCACTAGATAAAGCTGGAGAAGTAATGGGTTCATCCTGCCATAAAAAAAGATTTGGACCCTTTCCTATGGCCAATAGAGAATGGATGTTGATTTGAGTTTCTAAGATAAATGATCAATAATAGTTATAGACTACTGTGTTTCTAAGTTATACCTCATTTTAATATTACAGAAATATAAATATATCTTGAATGGACACAATTAATAGGATAGTCACCCCTCGCATCCCCAAAACAACAAACTTGCCCAAACAACAAAAATAACAACCAATGCCGATCCCCACTCCTCACTGGTGTTTTTTTTTTTTTTTTTTTTTTTTTTTAAGACACAGGGAAATACATGATATTTGGTTTTTAGGATATCTCTTAGAACTTAGAATCCTATTAAGTATACCATAGTTTTTGAGGTGAATTGGCCATCTCTTTAAGAATAGGGATCTGCAGAAATGAGACACATATTAGAAAATATAGAAGGAGGAGAGATGGAAAGAGAGGGATTCCAACATGGTCACTGCCTGGAGGAGCCACAAAGTAAGCAGAACCACAAGCAGTGGGTGGTGGCAGATGAAAAGGTGATTAAGACCAGCTGGCTGACCAAGATCTGCCTGTTATCAGCCTCATGTTTACGGCGAAAATTATAAAGTAGGAAGCAGGCTATAGGTAGAGATGGCTTGACATTTTCAAAGCTGTTTTTACCCTTGCCTTAAATATGTAACTTCTACCACGCTGCCTGTTCTCACGTTCATTATATTGTGTTATCCTACTAATATATAAAGTCTGATAGTTATTCATCACTAATAAGCTTGAAATAAATCATGTTATGTGTTAAACTTAGCTTAATTCTACCCTTTCTTTTTCATCTGACTGGGTAATTTTAGAATAGTAAGTTCCTCAAATGTTGGATCACAAATGAACTTTCATTACAGAAGCAATTCACTAAAATTACATAAATCATGAGAAACAAAGGACATCTTGTCCTGAGATGAAACTTTTCAATCATGTAACAAGGACACTCCTCCAAATTTGTAAATATGTATTCTTGGCTTGTAATATTAAAAGTTCTTGTAGCTGCTGGATGAGAACTGCTATTCATATAATTCTTGCAGCAAAAATTGTGTTTAAGTCATTAGTTGATAGAAATAACTCACATATATAACAACTATATATATTTCTATATAAAAATATGTATTATATGCACATAAATATATATATTTAAAATCTCTTAGCAACAGGTACCTAAAGTTTCTAATCATAAGCAACTATCTTCATAATGAGATGAAGATATGAGATGTTTTCTTTTGGATAAATTCAGTAAAATACATAAATCACTTAAAGTTTTATTGACAAATGACAGATGTATTGCTAAAGCAAAGTAATGTGTGACATACTATCTGTCTGGATGAACTGGGTTTCATTCAGCTAACTTCCTGATCTAGTGCCACAGTTAATAATGGAGTTCATAGTAGAATTTCTTTTTAAAACGTTTATTATAAATTCTCTTGTGATATGAATATCTTGATATGTTTTTATTGTGAAACTGAAAAATGTAATACCTTATGAGTGAATTCCTAAGCTTTGTAATTTTTTTTAAAAAGCCAATTAATTATTTCCCATAGCATTCCATAAACAGATATGAAGAAGCTTTCAGAAATACACATAACTGATTAAAAACAAAATGATTTTTTCATATAAAAAATGAAAACAAAACAAAAATAGGTGAGGAAATAAGAGTTATGAAAAAATTAAAGTTAGAAAATAAGATAAAATCCCAAGGATAAAAAAAGGTGACTTAAAAGATGATCTTGAGAAGTTGCTAAACATGGTATAAAAGTATAACCAGATTAAAAAGTAAGCACAAATAACTTGTAGTTTATTTGTTTTTAGATATGTATTTTTAAAGGTTGTTAAGAAACAATGAATAATAACATTAAATGAATAATTAAAGTTTGCTAAAGTTTTATATTATGAAACAAAAATGGCATGTCTTTAGAATTTATTGAAAACCCTAAACAATATGGCACCCAGTCAAAGCTGTGAAACCGTTACTACATAGATAGTTGGAATTTTCACTTTTTTTTTTCTGGAAGACTGCTTCATTATCAGGGCATAATCAGTGTGATTTTCAGCTAATTATGGTTTACAATTTTACCTATTTTTAAAAACTTTAAAAATTAATGTTAGTTTAGCTTCACCTTTATCAATGAATTTTTGTTATAAGTTTGGTTTCACTCTACAGTATGTACTAATGTCAATTTATAGCAACAGAAGTTTTGGCCTATAAATTTTCCCAAAACAAACTTTGAGACATAAAGTTCCCCTAAGACATCACTTGTGCAGTAAGACTTCATTGGTGAAGTTCTGCCCTTAAAGTTGTGCTGTTTAATTATTTCTGAATGTACCTTCCACCAGTTGTTACCCAGAACAATTCCCCTCAGTTATGTCCTTCATGAAAGTCCTACTCAAATATGAATTTTTTGTGTGACTAACCCAGGCCCTACATCTTAATTCAGCAATCCCTTGCATGTCTTGAAGAGCTATCCACACTGATACTATCCTTTGAATCCTCAGTCCAGGATGAGATAAGTATCCAATATCACAGCTCTCCCACGTCAGAACATGAGTTTTCTCTTCACTAAGTGCTATTCTAATTTCTCTTCAAAGGTTTCACTTTAATTATTACTCAGGAGATAACAAGTTGATTGCTTTCATATTTTAGATCAAAAACATTGGATGTTAATTTCTATTTCCCTGAAAACAATTCATTAAATTTCTCTTCATTCTAAAAGCAAAATAACACTAACAAAATAAAATGAAAGATCAATTCATTGAGTTTGAAAGAGTTGCCACTAATTTTAAAGATAAAAACTGACACTATCAATTTCAGAAATACATTTCCTGCACCAAATTAGTGAGTTAGGAGAATTGGGTGGAAAAAATAATTGTGCTTTTGGAGGTAGGGCTGGAAGTGCAAAGGGGCCTTATGAGGAGGGTGACCATATGTCCTGGTTTGCTTGGGCCAGCTTTTGCCATAGTCTGGACTAGTAGTTTGTGAGACCCATGTGCATGAAGAGATTTCTCATTTTAACATGTGGTTAAATCTGAAAGACAATGACCAGCCTGTCCCTCTATCCCCAACCCTTTCCAGCTCCAACCTCCTTTCAAAGACTGCATGCATTGTGTTTGCCAATACAACAAAGAGCTCTCAGGCCTCAGGAGCTAAGAATAGCTAACTCTTTCTGTGCCAGATGCACAAAGATGCCAGGCCACCATTGATTGATGTTAGCAGCAAGTGTGAGAAATTATGCCCATGGTATGGGAAATAGAGGATGAGTAGTTCTGTTCTATAGAGTGTAGTCTATAGGGTTTTTGTCATTAATTGTAAGCTCAAGTTTACAACTATATTGCATTGTTTGGAAAACCTTTTTTGTTTTGGAATAAACCTTTCTAGCAGCAATAAGAGAGAAAAAAAAGAGAAATAAGTGTTTAACGAAATGTTAGAGACTGAATCTAGACTTCTTTTTAAAAGTTGATGATAAATACGTAACTTGCACATAAACTTTGTAATTTACCTCTCATTATGGGGACTGTAGACATATCACTAACCATGTGACCACGAGAAGATGCAAATTTGCTGCAGAAGCAACAGTGTCCACTTCAAATTCTGTTTGTATTTTGTTCAAAATTCGTTAAAAATTTAGAATCAAAGTATTCAAAGAACAGAGTGTCAAAAATATTCATCGTTTGACTATGCAACAAACTATAATTACAACAAACAATGCTTGCAAACAGGAATATATTGAAATGGATCCTTACAAAAAGAAACTAAACCAATTAAATAACAAGAGCTCAACTGGTTTAACAGGCTTAATTTGGAATTTTATAATTGCACTTTGAAATATCTTGAGTTATGGGAAAAATGTTTTGCTAAAGCTCTTCTCTTTAATTGAATAAATTTATATATTTTGAAAATTTTAAATTTGACTAAGCATTCAAAATAATAATAATAGAGACAGATTGTTGATACATTTTTTAAATAGAATATTTGTCAAAGGAAGTTATTCTAAATAAAAGCAAAAAACCCCCCAAAAAACCCAATATCTGTAAGAATATTTACATGTTTCAATATAAACATATTAAAATTGAGAATATATTCAAGGTAACATAGTTTGCTTTTTGCTTACCAGGTGTATTAGCCCATTTGTGTTGCTATAACAGAATACCTGAGACTGGGTAATCTATAAAGAAGAGAGGTTCATTTGGCTTACGATTCTGGCACAGCTGCATCTGGCACGGGCCTCAGGCTGCTTCTACTCATAGTGGAAAGTGGCAGGCAGCTGGCGGGTACAAGCAGAGCACATGGTGAGAAGAAGCAAGAGAGAGAGAGAGAGAGAGAGGAGGTGCCAGGGTCCTTTAAACAATCACTCTCGCGGGAACTAATAGAGCACAAGCTCACTCACTACCCCTCCTCCGCCAGGGAGAGCATTAATCCATTCATGAGGGATCTGCCGCCATGACTCAATCAGTTTCCACCACTGCCACATTGGAGATCAAATTTCCACATGAGTTTTGGAGGGGACAACACATCCAAACTCCATCATTCAAAATAATCATATTAGAGACAAATTGTTGATACATTTTTTAAAATAGAATATTTGTCAAAGGAAGTTATTCTAAATAAAAGGAAAAAAAACCCCAGTATCTATAATAATATTTACATGTTTCAATATAAACATATTAAAATTGAGAATATACTTAAGGTAACATAGTTTCCTTTTTGCTTACTGGGTATCTCAGCACTTACAGAGAAAATGTATTTTGGTTAGAAATTTTATGATCTACCAAAAGGGTCAGTTGAAAACGTCCACAGTTTCTAATATATTGCCCATTAAATATCTCTGTGAAGAAGTTTTCAGGTAATTTTACAAAAACTTAAAAATAGTAAGACTATATTGAAATAATGTATTTTCAAAATAATACTATTGATATGGTAGTAGATATAGAAATGGATAAGAAAGTTTAAATTGCATAAGTATATGTAAAAATGCTTTTTCTGCATATGATTTTTCTAAACTAATTTCTCTCAGTAAATTTTTATAGGGATTTATAATGCTTCTTTAAAATTTCTAAATATTTTAGTACAGTTGCCCCCCATGGTTCTGCATCTGCATATTCATCAACTGTGGATTAAAAATATTTTGAAATTTTTTTTAAGAAAAACAACAATAAAAGATAATACATATAAAATAACAATGCAGTATAACAACTGTCTACACAGTATTTACACTGCATTAGGTGTTATAAATAGTCTAGAGATGATTTAAAGTATATTGAAGGGTGTGCTTAGGTTATATACAAATAGTATGCCATTTTATACAACGGACTAGAGCATCCATGGATTTTGGTATCTGCAGTGTGGGGAGTCCTGGAACCAATCCCCTGTGGACACTGAGGGATGATTATAGAGATTTCTTAAAATCTAGAACATCTTTGATAAAATCAGTGCAATGATCAGAATCAGAAAGTGAATATTGCTTAATGTTCAGATTAGATTTAAGCAGTATTTAATGTTGGTTTACTGTGCAAACTGTGCTATTTTTATTTTTAGAAAAAAATCTTATTTTGAGAATAGGTATTGAATAGAACATTTTATTGGTTCACCAATGTATTTAAACCAAATTGTCAATTTTAATTAATATTTTAGAAAGTACATAATTAATTATTTTTACTGCTCCCGTTCACTGTTAGATGTGCTGTGTTTTGGATGATAAATTATATGGTTTTCTATTCATAATGGCTAGAACCAGGAGCTTGATTCCACTGTGAAATGAGATTGCTATTCTCTGTCTCTCTGTCTTTCCTCTGTCATAATCATATATGACCTTGGAAATGGAATCACATTCTCAACCAGCTAACCTGGCTGTGGGAGCCCATTCCTCTCTAGTGGCATAGATCTTAGAGTTGGCTGGATAGAAGCCCCTAAAGCTGTATACTGCTAGTTAATTTAAAATTGCAAATGATAGTTTTAAACTATGGCACTCTATTCTGCAAATAAAGAGACAAAGAGAGTTCTTCTTTCCTTTTAAAATTTATATGTGGACCAAAATAATTTTTAAAAAGCTTTGAACAAAAACATTTAAAACAAATTGGGAAAAAAAAAAAATCGGGATTGGGGAAAGGAGCCATAATCTTTTGTAAATGGGAGAGTAGAAGAGATGTTAACTCCATTCATTATAAATGAAAACAAAATGAAATCAAGATGCTTGTAAATGAACTCTAAAAATATTAAAGTACTCATTTAAATGCTCTCAGAAGTTTTTGCATTTGGTCTTCCTGAGTCTTCTCAACATGGAGGATAAATACACATATAAGTAAGCCAAATAATGAGTTATAAGGAGTGTTTCCTAGATCTACTAGCGAGTAGATGGTCATACAGAGACCAAAAGGGAGATCAAAAGAATACAGCATTTATGCTGTCTGTCCAGTCATTCATCCACCCACCCATCCATCCATCCAGCTATCTATCCATCTACCCATCCACCCACTCAACTATCCACACACCTATACATCCACTTATTCATTCATATATCCAACTAATAGTTGATGAGTGGATATTCTTGGTATATCTCAACAGTAAAGAATATGAATACCTGGCCCTGTTCTTAAGTTGCTTACAGCTCATGCAGGATTCGATGCCAATAAATATATTTCAGTGTGGCTAGGAGATTTCTGCTTACATTCTACTACTTGGGGGCAAGATGAGTTCTTTTCTGAGAATTTAGAAAAATAGTATCTTAGAGTTACTCTTTATGCTAATAAAGTTCTGATCTTCAGGTGGGATAGTCAATCAATCTCTACTTAACTATTCCAGTTAATTGCAGCAGATGTTTATTGATTACTTACAAGCCAGGGTACAAAAAAAAAAAAAAAATCACAAAACACTATCTCTGTACTCAAGCAAGGGGTATAGGCACACACAGATAATTTGAAAACCATCCCACTGATTCTCTGACAAAGGCATAATCAGAGTCCTGTGGGAACACAGACAAGGTGTAGGTAACCTGACCTCAGGTGGTGGGGAGCAGAACTGGTATCAAGCAAGACCTCTGGGAAAAGTCTTAAAAGATGTATGACAATTAATCAAACAAAAGAAGGGAGGGAAGGGAATTGCAGGTGCAGGAAAACTATGAGCAGAAGCACAAAGGTGTCAAACAGGGTGGAGAATTATAAGCAAACTAGTGCTGCCAAAGCATAAAGGGAAAGGCATCAAGGCCCATGAGCTGGAGTGGAAGACTGGGACCTGTCACGCAAGGATTTTCATGGGTTTTCAAAAAGCTGAAGACACCATTAAGATGATTTTAAGTGGTGGGAGTGGTAATGACATGGTCAGTTTCTATTCACATCAGATTTTTCAGCCTCAACACTATTAACATTTGGGCCAAATAATTATTTGCAGTCTGGGATAGTGTGTGTGTAGTGGGAGGGGGTTCGGCGTGGGGGAGGGGGGCAGTGAGCAGCTGTCATGTGCATTATAGGTTGCTGAGCAACGTTTCTAGCTTATACTCTCTAGTAGCATTGCCCAGTTGTGACAACCAAAAATGTCTTCAGTGTCTCATGAGGAGTAAAATCACCCTAGGCTGAGAACCAGTGTTTTGGATGACTCACCCAGAGGATGAATTTAAGGAAGAAAGACAAACGGTGGAATCAGAACTGAATGTGGAAGAGGAGATTAGAGTTAAAACCAGGAAGATAAGGCATATAAGTCGGGAGATAATGGGATGGAAAATTTCAGAAGAAGAAGAGAAATGGCGAAGTGGTAGGGGTTGAGAGAGGCTGGAGAAAATCATGGGTTTGGTTTTTGAGGTTGAGAATTCAGGGTGCCTGATTTACATCCAGGCAGATGGGGCTGGCAGACAGTGGGATATACAAACCCCAAACTCCATGAAGAAGTTTGGTGTTGAAGGAGAGGTTTGGGTTTTGTAGCTGAAGTGAGGAAGGAGCTGTATAAACAAAGCCTACTTTGCAAAACAAGTAGGCTGATGTTTGTACCTTTGGGAACAGAAGTAGAAGAGTGGTCATCAGAAGAAAAAACTCTCAAAGACAAGGAACGATCAGGGGTAAGAGAGGAGCAAGAAAAGTATGATATTAAGCCTTTTGAGGAGGATGTCAGTAGCGGTGGTAAAGAAAGGCACATTCAAATAAGAAATGCAAAATGTTCTTTGGACATAACACTTAGTTTGCAGGGAAAATACAACAGTAAATAAAGGGAGTATTTTTCTGCTCTGTACACCTGGTGACTGGCACATAATGGGTGCCCCCAAAATGTTTGTGAGATGAATGAAAGAACAAATAAGTGAATCATAATGAATTATACTGAATAAAGGACCTCTTTTGAGAATATAGAAGCAGGTCTATGGTCCCAGATTATTAAAATGGTCTTGGCTATAATATTATATCAATACCGTATCTTAAAAAAAAATGGAAACGATAAATGCTTCTCCCTTAATCACTTTATGATAACAGAAAATAATCTGTTAGTATCTGTGAAGTATTTTGAGACTTCAGAAATAGGAATTACACAGATATATTTTGATTATGTCCCTTTCCATACCAACATGCACAAATAGATAGCTGAATTAAGCCAATAACAAAATAAGTTCAATGTGTACTTGGACTCATTTAATTTATAACTGATCATTTTTGTATAATGAAATATGCCAAGTTGTGTCTAGAAGGCTGTGAACAGCTGTCTCATACAGCTAATGGCTTTTCTCACCAAAAATTTAAGAAGTGGGCATAATACTCATCATGAACATGATGTATTCTGGATACCAAAGAGGGAAAAAATGTTTTCTTATATAAAATTTTAATGTGATTGGTATGGATTTCAAGATTTTTTTTACATGTACTTCAGAGTATCCAGTGTACTTAATGTCAATTGGCAATCCATTTCTTATGATAAGAAATTAGTTACAGTTGAATTAATAAAACTCCAGCATGTATAGCCTTTTCCTGTTTGTCTGCTTATTTCACAAGTTGAGAATGTCAAATGCTAACTACTACAGAAATTAATTTCCCAAGATTCAAGCACAATTTAAGGAATTTTGTGATTTACTCCTCTGGCCAATGCTATGAGAAAGGAGCTATGCAAAAAGTTGCCAGTTTGAAAAATACTACATTATGTTTCATTCATAAGGGGACACTTTATTCTTTGTATTTACTATCAGAAAGTACACATGTAATGTTTCAAGTGTCATTATTTTTATTCCTATTATGTATCTTGAGTATATAATAAAATATTGCAAATGATTTATTCAGAAGTTGTCTGGGTTTTACGAAAGAATAAATTCACCTTTTATTTTGTAGTTAAATTAACACTCTAACTGTATTTAAAAGTATGTTTTCAACGACTTGAAAATTCAAATGAGTGATGTGTGATTCTCAATCAAGCTAACACGACTCGAATACTTATCTTTATTGATACACTGCTGGGTACCACAAGGCACAAATAATAAATATAAATTATAGTCAATTTCAGATGTTTTAAAACTTGTCAGGAAGAAGGAACCAAATATAAACCAATAAGAGAATAATTAAGCAGAGAGCACTTTGGAGCTCAGTGAAAGTGTAGAAAGCATTTAAGGATGGCTGATATCCATAGCCACTAAGGCAGTCAAAGGAAGCTTCATAGTAGACACTGTCTTCTTCTTATTTTTGTTGATGTTGATTACTCTTAAAGAGAAATTTGTTTTTTGGTTTTTGTTAATTTTTACTAGAATCCTCTTATGGGTGGAAAAGATGGAAAAAGGGGAATTGAATTTGCCATTTGGAGGAACTCACACTTAAAGCAAGGGATCAAGAGACATTGGGTGCTCAAAATTTGGACCCCGAGGGTGTTTTCCTATACTTTCCTTATTCAGAAAACAGAAACACAATCTCTACTTTGGGCATAGCTAATTTTCACTCAGTCCTTTGAGACTTGCAGTAGTAGGAAAGTGGCTCCTTAAAGAACTTTAAAATATATATATATATATATATATATGTAAGAGTGTGTGTGTGTGTGTGTGTGTGTGTGTGTGTGTGAAGGTTTTACACCTTCTTAACTCCTTTCCCTTAGCTATTCATAGTATGCCTTTTTTACTTAAAAAAATTCATGGTGATTGTCCTCACAAGCAAACCAATAGTCTCCTTTGTGCTTAGAAGTTCATTTACTAATGAAAATAAATGACTAAAACATGCCTTTTTGTTTAGCAGAATAATTTGTGTTTCCTGGGTACAAAGTTATTGCACTTTCTGAGGCCTAGGAAGTATATTTATCTAGAAAGTAATGCTGGCAAATTTAAGAAAAGACTTGGACCATTTTAAAATACAGTAGGCTTTTGCAGGCAAAGCTAATTTAATCTTGGGAGTTTGGAGGGTTATTTAACACTCACACAAAGATTGGCTATTACGCTGTAAAGCATTCAAACCAATCCTGTGGACTGTCTCAAATTATCCAAGTGATTTGAATTCTCTTGGAGAAGTAAGCAAATGATTGTGTCTTCACATCTGCTCTGAGTACACAGCACAGCTCTGTCTACTGGATTCTGAACAGAAGCAGCTTTGCATAGAGGGAGATGTATTGTCAATGGTAGCATGAAACCTGCAAGAGGTGCTGCCTGTTCACTCCAATTGCCAGAGAGAGAAGTCTCAGACATGAGACATATGCTTACTAAAGACCTGGTAGAACCATCAGTGGAAAAGTTGCAGGTATCTGATGAGTTATACATCATCTGTGTAATGTGTCCTCCTGTTTTCTCACTATTACTGTAGCCTGAGCTGAGATGGAGGGAAGGCCTCAGGTTTTGAGCTCCAAGAAGAGAATTGCTGGGGAGGCGCTGGTTAGGCTGAGGCTAGAGATTTGCCTAGAGAGACCTGTATTCCAGATCTCCTTTTGCCAAGAGTAACTGAGTGATCTTAGACAACTTACACTCTTTTCTGGTCTTTTTCCTCTTTGTGCAATGTGGAGTTTGTAGTAGGCAATTTCCAAGATCTCTCTAAAAGGTTCTCATCAAAGGACCTTTTAGAATTTCCCACTTATTTCTAGAAAAGCCTTTAACATTCTGTGAGTGAAGAGACTTTCCACCACATGTGAGGATGAAGAGAGAAAAGCCAGAGATGGGTAGCAGCATGAGGCTCTCTATATGTACCCTTTTTTGCTTGTACTTGCTTTCTTTTTCCATTATCTGATTTTTTCTAAAGTGATATTACCCAAATGCATAAAATGAAATTATATCCTTTTAGACCAGACACCTAGCTACACAATGACTAACACTCTGACTCTTAGACAGGTTTTAGTAAGAAAATAATGCAAGAATCCTGTTGCTGTTTGAATAAAGCCTTCCATGTGGTGTTCCAATCTCATCTGAAGCAGAAGACGTAAAAGAATTCATTCTCACATGTTTCCTTGTTTTGTACAATACATTTGAGTGACCATTTTTGGACATTGCTTTTTTCAAGATTGTCTTTTTATTTCTGAAATTCCACTGTGATGGTTTCTGACAACTTTTAAAATGATTGCTTTAGTATTGTAGCAGGTTAAGTTTCATAAACCTATCAGTAAAAAAAAAAAGGTAATTAGAAAAAGTGGGCAGTCATAGGTCCACATAGAAGTCCTTCACATTTCTTAGTGAGTCAAATGAAAGATAAAAATAAAGGATGCTGGCAAGAATATGACAGTAGATTGCTCTGACAGTATCACCTGGGCAGAGCCCTGTTAATCCTGGACCCTGGAAATATGGTGACCTTTTAACATTAGTGCCGACAGCTTCCTTCTTCGCAACCTTGTGGAACCAAACCTATGTCATGAAAATGTTTCCATACTACTCGACACACAAATATTTTTATTTCAGTGATGCCTAATGTCACTATTCTCACACTCATCTAGATTAATTGCTCAATTGTTTGATATGATCATAAATAATTAATGTTCCCATTGACTACATGCTTTAATCACTTACTTATGAGAGTAAGGCATTGTGGACAAAATGAAAAGACATAGTCCCCCACCCATAATGACTTACATTGGAAAGGGGGTAAGGAAAACATGTACAATGATAAAAATGCAAGAGCAAAATGCCAGTGTGACAGTCATAGAATAGACATCATGAGGATGCTGATTTATTTTCAAATGGATTATCTAAACACCAAATACTTTGATTTTGTGTGTGTGTGTGTGTGTGTGTGTGTGTGTGTGTGTGTCCGGCAAGGGGATCACAACCCTCGGCTTGGTGTCATCTGCACTGTCCTCAGCCAGTGAGCGCACCAGCCATCCCTATACAGGATCCGAACCCGTGGCCTTGGTGCTCCAGCGCCGCACTCTCCTGAGTGAGCCACGGGGTCGGCCCCAAATACATTGATTTAAAAGGGCTTGCTGTTGATTGCAATAGTAGGGGGAGGCTTTCTGGAGGAGGGGGGCTTGAGGGAGCTTTGAAAGATGTAAAGAACTGGGGTAAGCTGAGAAAGCAGGATGGTGTGAACCAAGGCCGTGTTTCTCAAAGTGTGAGCTCTGTACCACTGCTGATATACATAGTAGACACATGTAATGTTAAATCATATTGAACCACACGGTGAGAACGTTTTTTTTCTTCCTGAATATCTTTCAGTAGTTCTTTTATTCAGGCAAAATAGAGCTCCATTTGTTTCTTTAACCCCTAGCTTTACTTGCTGGTTAGCCAGTCCCTCTTCCTTCCCCCTGTTCTTTAACACATGGCCAACAGGCCTCATGACAGACAACAGTAACGATAATTCAATAAAATGAGGTTCAGATTGCACTTATTTTTTAGTTCCTTTAATCTTATGAAAAGTCATGCTGGGTTTCCATTTTAAATTGTGGTATAAAATGTTTTAATCAAAAAATGTATTTTTTAAAAAAAATGTATTTAAGGGAAACATAATTTAAGGAAAAGTGAAGGCAAATAGTAGTACACATGTTGTGTAGATAGGGCAAAATTTGTTTGGGCGGTATGTGAATGACGTAATTAGGGAGAACTCAGTGTTACAACATGAGTTATACCTGGGATGGCAGGTAGCTCTATGTGATAACAAGGGGAATCATGATGGAAAGTAGCCAGAATAAGATTAGAAAGACAGACTGTCAGAAGGTATGTTAAATCATATTGAACCACACGGTGAGAACGTTTTTTTTCTTCCTGAATATCTTTCAGTAGTTCTTTTATTCAGGCAAAATAGAGCTCCATTTGTTTCTTTAACCCCTAGCTTTACTTGCTGGTTAGCCAGTCCCTCTTCCTTCCCCCTGTTCTTTAACACATGGCCAACAGGCCTCATGACAGACAACAGTAACGATAATTCAATAAAATGAGGTTCAGATTGCACTTATTTTTTAGTTCCTTTAATCTTATGAAAAGTCATGCTGGGTTTCCATTTTAAATTGTGGTATAAAATGTTTTAATCAAAAAATGTATTTTTTAAAAAAAATGTATTTAAGGGAAACATAATTTAAGGAAAAGTGAAGGCAAATAGTAGTACACATGTTGTGTAGATAGGGCAAAATTTGTTTGGGCGGTATGTGAATGACGTAATTAGGGAGAACTCAGTGTTACAACATGAGTTATACCTGGGATGGCAGGTAGCTCTATTTGATAACAAGGGGAATCATGATGGAAAGTAGCCAGAATAAGATTAGAAAGACAGACTGTCTCAAGAAGAAGGGAATGCTAGACTCATGAACTTTATTCATGTTCTTCCGTATCTCAGGATTNTGACTTCATTTTTCTAAATGCTTGGGCCCAAAACCAGAAATCATCTTGATGTGTCTTATTCTCTTTCATTACACATCTAACCATCAGCTACCCTATTGGATCTTCTTTAAAATTACTTCCAGAATCCAACAAATTCTTACCAACTCCTCTAGTTCAGGCTATCACTCTTGCACAGAGAGCTTCCCCCAACCCTCTCTCTCCTCAACAATCTGTTCATCCTGGAGCAGATGGAACATACATCAGCTCGTGTCACTTCACAGCTTAAATCCTCCAATGACTTGTCATCACACTCCCAATAAATTCAAGATCCTCATCAGGGTCTGCAAGCTCCTACATGAGTAGACCCCTGATTTCTTTCTGAATTCATCTCCTACTCCTCTTCCTCTCAGTCTTCTCTAGGTACCATGCCTCCTTATTTTCTCTTAAACATGCCACACGAAGTTCCACTGTAGCTCTTTGCAGTTGCAGTTCCCTGTGCTTATCACACTCTTCCCTCTGAGTGCCACACTCACTCCCTCAGCTGCCTCAGGTCTATATGCATCTGTCAGAGACTTTGCTGACCACTCCCTCCCAATATAGTATGCCAGTGCTCTAATTAATTTGTATTCATAGCATTTATCACTACCTAACAAACTATGTGTTTACATGCTTATATTTTTATTNCCTATATAGGATCCGAACCTGCGGCGGGAGCGCTGCTGCACTCCCAGCGCTGCACTCTCCCAAGTGTGCCAGGGGCTTGGCCCCCTAATCACCTCTTTTGTCCAGATACTAATAGCCCTGGTTTATTGATTTCTTCCCAGATATCACATGCTTATTAAGCACCTTAAATATAATGATCACATTTTCCGTCATACTACCCTACAAGGAAGGTTTTAGCCTAATTTTAGGAGTGAATAATCTAACCAAAGGTCACTCAGCTAATAGCTAATAGAGTTGGGTTTGGAACCCAGACCTACTGGATTCTGAAGCTCCCATTCTTCATCATGCCTGGAAACCCTACTCACCTTCAAGCCGCAACATGAAAACTAGCTTTTGCTATCTGAGCCCCACTTTCCAACAGATGGTTGATCTGCTCTTCAGCCTTCATGCCTCCAGCACTACGCATTTCTGGTAGTGATTGTCTTCTCCCCTTCATGAGAATTGTTTATCTGGCCATCTACTGACTAGGTTGGAAATCCTGTGAAGGCCTGTTCACACGTCCCAAGGCATTCAACATGGTACTTTTCTAATGGTTGGGACTCATATTGTTTGAATTGAGTGAATTTTCTTCCTCTGCCTCAGCTTATCACAGGAGTACAGCAGCACCACCTTAGAGTGGAAGCGGGAACAGAAGGTCTGGCAAAGATGATTCAGAAACTACCTGAAAAGGCTTTGCCTTTGTCAGACTCCAAGAATCTAATTAATTAATTTTGAGCAAATCAGCAATTCTTTGGACTTGTTAAATCATTTTGGATTTTTTTCCATAGCTGGGTTTTGTAATGGCTGGGTTAAAGAGNCTTGTTAAATCATTTTGGATTTTTTTCCATAGCTGGGTTTTGTAATGGCTGGGTTAAAGAGAACAAAAAAAGGGATGCCTAATAATTACAGACTTTTAAGTCTCATCAGAGAATTTTAAAGAATATATCACCCAACTCCTTTATTTTATCAGTGAGAAAATGGAAGACCAAGGGAGGTTATGAGTTGCTTAAAGCGACAGATCAAGTTAAGGGCAGGTCTTTAACGAGAGGTCTCTCAATTCTTAGTCAATTATCTTCTACACTGATGGCTCTGAGCTTGGCGGTCACAAGCTCCTTCTTCCTACCCAATGTGCGAATGCCTACAGTATCCCTGACTGATGGCAGCACGTGCTGCTTGTGCACATGAAACAACTTTGGAAGCAATCCCTTCTTTTTTACATTAAAGAGAGTATTTTCCTCTATTAAACCTAATAGATCCCTGCAATCCTATCTGTTGCTTGAGTGTTCTAGAGCTCTGTTTTTGAACCTGTCCTCTTTTCCATACATACGCACGCCTTCCATGATCCTATCAGTCCCAGGGTTTTAAAAACATCTATAAACTGAGGACTTTCAAGTTTATCTCAACAGTCTTCTTTGAATTCTAGACCCAAGTACAACTGCTAACTAGATACTTCCCCTTGGATGTCTAGTAAGCATTTCAGATTTAATACCAAAAAACAAGGTCTTGATTTTACCTTCCACCAAAATGCTGCACCCACCCCAAGTCTTCTCCATCTCATGAAACATGACTTCATTTTTCTAAATGCTTGGGCCCAAAACCAGAAATCATCTTGATGTGTCTTATTC
>NW_007727035.1:371395-373422 GCF_000696425.1 Galeopterus variegatus
ATATAGGTGCAATAAATAAATATTTGTTAAATGAGCTTCTCATTCAACTTTGCCATGTAACCAAGTTTTATAATTGTACTGAGTTGTTTTTGAAAGCCATGTACATGAATTTGCCATTATTCCAATATAATTTTAGTTTGGGGCCACTAGGCCAAGTTGGTAAAACCTTTCTGCATCTGGATTTTTGCTGCTAAGCACACAGCTGCCTCCTTTCTGGGATAATTGCCCTCATCTGCTGGGAGCTGCCTTGCCCAGGAGGTTAACACCCTTCCCTGCTCCCCACACCTGTGGGCCAGAGCCAATGACTAACCAATAAAAGCCAGCTCCTTTGACTTAAGGCAGGGATGATTCTGTGATACAGTTTGGCTTCCTGAGCTCCCCTTTGGATCAGACCAAAGCTAAACTTTATCAGAAGCCATGTCATTTCTTAGCTCTCTCTCCCCTTTCCCAATCCTGCTTCCCTCATTCCATTACAGGCTTTTTTTGAGAGCACCCCCTCAATAAATTGGGTATATCATCATCTTTGCCTCAGGCTATGTGTCTAGAGAAACTGACCTCAGACATGTACCAAGGCCAAAGAGCTAGAAGACTGTTTATCTGGTAATTGTACTAGGTCTATCTGACTCCAAGTCCTGTGCTCTTAACTACCACTTTTTCATGGTTGAGGTAATCTCCCACCTCTACCATGTTCTCCTTAATCCAATATGTCTTCCATGCTGAGCCATTCTGGCCTTAGGATGGTCCACTATTGAATCACAGTGACACGTGTGATTATTAGTCCAACAATATCCAAGGCCTGTGCCCACTGTTCCCAGAGGTCTGCATGCCCATTATCTGTTCTGTGGAGGCTTACACAGCCCGTGGTATTATTCTGCCTTGGGCCCATATCCCTTCCTCCTCTCTCTTCCCCAGAGTGTGGGCCAACATCCTGATTAGCACGCTAAGCTCTCAGTTCCCTGCAGTGAGTCTGCTTGTCTAGCTAAATCATGCTGCTATACTTTAATCATGTTTATTTGGGGTAGACTAGTTCTCCATGCCCTGAGAATTGTGCCCTGGTATTCACTAAGGCACAGAAACTAAGATGACAGCTTGACACTCGAATCCTTTTTAGGTAAATAATAGTTATTATTGGGGGCTATAGCAGTGGGTTTATTTATAACTCCTGCCACCACACACTAGCACTTATGGGGGAAGAGGGGAAAGGCAGTTGAAGGGCTGCTTAGGGACCCAGGAGAACTAGGAAGACCTAGATTTACCAGCGATGGTATGTGTCAATCTTGAAAGATAATTGGGCCAACACTGCATGAGAACAGCTTCTTTTAGCCCCTTCTATTTTTCAAATGTTCTAACACGTAGTGAAAGATTTAGCAGACAAGTCAACAATTGTCTCTTCCATGATCCCTGCTTTTTTTGTGTCTTGTGGTTTATTCTTCAACCATCACATCCAGATCCCTTTGGGGATTTCTTAGCCTAGTCAATGCTCATAGTAGACTCTAAGTAACTCCTGTTTCCCATTTGGTAATAATTACTTGACAATTACACAACTTTTTCTTTCCCTTCCTCTAAAAACAAGCAAACCAATAAATAAAGGACTGGCATTCTTGTTAGTAGACTCTCCTTTCTTTAGAGACAAACTGTTCTACTTCAGAAAGGTGGCTCCACTGTCTTCAGCATTGCCACATTTTCTTTGTGGCTGGATGAAGTGCAGCTGTAGCTAATTCACTCATTTTTAGTTGTCCCACAGTTACATGAAATCATTAGCCATTCCTACAGAGTGTCAGTAACTGCAAATAGAAGTGTGCATTTGAAGGCAGTCAGATCCCCTGGGAATTAAGAAATTAATGGGAATTTAGAATAACGGGCATGCTTGCAATGAACCATTCACGGGTTCAGAAACCTAGTTCCTCTGGTAATTTGAATGAGCAGTTTTGCTAATAAAGTTTGTCTGTGCTTAGTGAACCTGCTCGATCTACCTGTCATTCACAAACAACTTGAATTATCACTTTCCTATCAAATTTTGCCCTTTC
>NW_007727035.1:373916-375584 GCF_000696425.1 Galeopterus variegatus
GATCTACCTGTCATTCACAAACAACTTGAATTATCACTTTCCTATCAAATTTTGCCCTTTCCCTAAGCTTGCTGGCTCATGCAGCTGATTTTCTCCATTGCAGGAAGGGAATGGAAGGAGAAAAAAAATAGAAAAAACTTTTAGTGCCAGCTGAGGCAGGTGTCCGTCACCATCAGGGGTGGAGGGTGTTTGTGTTATGCAGATAATTTTGGATGAAATTCAAGTGGTGCGACATTTATTTGAAATGGCAGATATTGCTAACAGAAATTCCAAATCGTGTTCAATATCTATTGGTAGTTCTCAACCCCTCTACTTAGGAGATCTCCAAGTGTTGTGATCCCCACCCACCCCCCAAACACAATGAATTTTAACTTCAGGAAAATGAACAAATGTCACTGGGCAGCTTCAAAATGTTAACAATCATAATAATTCCTAACACCAGTAAAGCATGTTAGAATTTCCTTGCCACCTTTATTTATGTGAACTTAGCCGCTTCCATGTAACTTCCCTTTCCCCAGTGGGAATGTACGCCCCTCAAGGAAATATACCAGGAACCCCTCTTGCGTTCTCTGCAGTTTCGCAGCTGTTAGAGTGCTGTTCTCAAGGAAACGGTTATCAACAACATTGATTTTTCCATTCGGCCCTTAGGGTTGCAGTAGCTTGGCAACAGGCCAGATCCAGAGTGCTGAGGCGTCTGAGAAGCCGGGAAGGAGCCGGGGATCTCAGAGGCCAGGTCGAGCCATCTGAAAGCGTGACTTTGGTGAAGACCTCAAAGTCTATGTTTTCCGGCATGTTCTAGCTGATGTGGGGATAGAGAAGATATGCAACCTCTCTGAGATAGTTTTCTCATCTTTCAGTAGAGAATAATCACAGGATGCACCTCATGAGTTAATGGTCAGGATTAAATGAGGGATTCATGTGAGGTCCCTGCACTGTCCCTTGTACAGGGCTCTCATTTTTGGTTATCATCACTGTTAATTCAGGTTGAGGGGAAAGCCATCTTCTTTTGTTAAAAAGTGTTCTTTTTCAGTTTATTTAGCTATATGGCTTCAGAAATTTCACGTTGCATTTTTTAAAAATCTGTCACATTCAAACTTTTAAAGTAGGTGACCACTCTGTCCTGTGAGCAGCGAGCACACAGGAATAAGTATGAGTACTTGTAATTAGCAAACACATTATTTTCCAGAGACAAACATTTTAAGGGCTTTAAAAGTTTCTTTCTTTCTTTATTTATTTTTTTTTCCTTTTTTTGTCCTTTTTCGTGACCGGCAACGGATCGCAACCCTCAGTGTCGCGCCCGTACCGGACCGGGACCGGTAACGGGATCGCAAACCTCAGTGTTGCACCGGCACCTCGCTCAGCCAGTGAGCGGGAACCGGTCTATATGTGGGATCCGAACCGTAGGCGGGAGCGCCACCGCGCTCCCAAGCGGCGCACTGTTGCTACAGTGCGCCACCGGGCCGGCCCCAAAAGGTCCTTTTTTAAAAAAATAAAGTTTGTCTATAATATATAAAATCTTTTCCTTTATAGCCGTTTATATTTTTATTTGTTCATCAAAACCCTTTTCCAGGAAAAATACATAGTCGTTTGTATATGCATTTAATAAGTATGTATATAATATTTACTGAGTGCCAGGTATGTTCTAGGCCCACTACAAATATTAATTTA
>NW_007727035.1:376003-376776 GCF_000696425.1 Galeopterus variegatus
TATGTATATAATATTTACTGAGTGCCAGGTATGTTCTAGGCCCACTACAAATATTAATTTATTTAAAATTTATTACAACTTTATGAAGCTGGTTCTATTATTATCCCCATTTCACTGATATGTAAATTGAGGCAGAAGGCAATTAAGTAGGTTGCTGAAGGTCCTGCAGGTGCTACACTGCCCAACCAAGTTCTCATCCAGCAGGCTGGCTTCAGTCTGTACTTGTAGATACCACACTAGGACAATCTAACCCATTTGTATTGTGGGGGCTTTTGAATAACTGGAGTTGGGATAATTTAATTGTTCTATGTGTCTGTCAGTGTGTAGTCCATTTAGGGCTGTGGCATTAGCCAGAAATTTCCTCTTTGCTCAAGGCCATACAGATAGGGAGTGAAGAAAACAAGGGTGTCAGCAGAGTGGGGTTGAGGACTCCTCTCAGGAACCTGTGTCATGCAAATTAGGAACCAGGAGTTGACTGAATTAAGCTGTTTTCTCAATGAATCCAATCTGGATGATGAGATCTTCTCATTCTGAATCACCTTAAGAATCCCTGCTTAGTGATTTAAATTAGTTCTATATTCAGAACAAAAAGAAGACCTGTGCACTGAGACCAGAATTTTATTATGTATCTTTTTTTCTTCTGATATTCTTTTTAAAAAAAAAAAAATTCTTAATTTTAAGAAATTTAAAATCTTGACATGTTATGGCCAAATGTCCGATAAAGAACAAGAGCCTCACGAGTAACCGAAAGTTAAAAGGAAAGTTTATTTCTG
>NW_007727035.1:377043-381965 GCF_000696425.1 Galeopterus variegatus
TGTCCGATAAAGAACAAGAGCCTCACGAGTAACCGAAAGTTAAAAGGAAAGTTTATTTCTGGCAAAAAAAGTTTATTTCAGGGCTAGGCAAGGAAAAAGGGGAAATGCGCAGCGCCGAGCGGCTTTTTCTCTCTGTATTTATGGGCCCAACAAGGGTGGATCTGTTACAATTGAATCAGCCAATGCAAGCAAGCCAACAGTACATGAGCTAATTTGCGGTTAGCCTAAGCCCCTCGCAACCCGGAATTATTATTATTATTTTTTTCTTTCTCCAGGACCATTTTTTTCTTTCTCTAGGACATTTCAACACTTCTTGTGAAGCAAGCCATTTCAACATTTTTTGTAAAGCAAGCTACTTTAACATTTCTTGTAAAGCAAGTCATTTCTGAGAAACTGAAACTTATCTTAGAATGGCGGAGCAGCCTAAAATGGTGTTGGTTATGTTACTTTGTTTGGACACCCAGTTGTTTTTGCAAGCAATTTATACAGAAGTAAAAGCATTAAACTTAGTCATGGCCTCGTGTCCCATATCAGACAAACAATAATGACCCCCATAGATTTAAGAGATGTTTGTATCAAATGTTTCAACTGGTTTGGATGGGCCTTTGAAGAAGCTGGGAAACTTTTTTGCTTTCTCTCTTCAGTCATTGTCCCTGATCCACTGGTAGCAGTCTGCTTCCAAAATACTGACCACATTTTTAGTTTGAAAAATACCATGAGCTTTGCCTGCTGCACATTCTCCTGGTTTCTTCCTATGTCACTGGCAGCTTCTTCTTGGCTCCTGTGCCATGTCCTCCTATTTATCAGAGTCTTCATAACATCAAAATGCTCCAGAACTCAGCCTTTAGTCTCAAAGTATCACTCCTTTGCTCAAAAAGCAGTAATAACTCCTCATCCAAAGTCCTTAAAGTAAGACCCTTTATCATCGGGTCCTTCACTCTCTCTCCGGCCAGATTGCCAACTGCATTGGTTTGCTAGGCTGCTGTAACAAAGTACCACAAACCAGTGTCTTAAACAACAAAAGTTTATTGTCTCACAGTTTTAGAAGCTAGAAGTCTGGGATGAAGGTCTGGGCAGGGCCATGCTCCCTCTGCAGGTGACACGGAAGGATCTGCTCCAGGCCTGTCCCCTAGATTCTGGTAGTTCCTTGGGGCTGGCAGCTCAGCTCTGGTCCTCACATGGCATTCTTCCTATTTGCGTGTCTGTGTCCAAATTTCCCCTTTTAATAAGGATACAAATCGTATTGTATTAGGGGCCCACCTTATTCCAGTATAACCTCATCTCAGCTAATTCAATCTGCAATGGTCCTACTTCCAAATAAGTTCACTTTCTGAGGTACTGGTGGTTAGGACTTCAACATATGAATTTGGGGGGGCACTCTTCAGCCCGTAACACCTACTGTGCTTCTCTTTGCTCACTGTGGGGCAGCCATACTGCCCTCTTTGCTTTTCCTGGAGTCCTTAGATGAGCTCCTGCCATAAGGCCTTTGTATTGTCTGTTCCCTCTGCCTGGACACACCCCCCCCCCACACACACACACACATTGTCCACGCAGCTTACAACAGCCCCCTTTAAGTCTGTCTTCAAATATGCCCTACTCAGTGATGCCTACCCTGATCACCCTATTTAAAATCATACCTCCACCCCTCCCATGCCCTCCAAACCCCTGTTCATTGTTTTACTTTTTCCACGGTTTTTATTACCTTCTAACATACTTTGCAACTTGCTTATTTACAAGTTTTTTTCTTTATTGTTTGTCTCCCCCCACCCCACCCTGACACTGGAGTGTAAGCCCAGTGAGGGGCTGTCTGTTTTCTTCTGATGTACTTCAAACACCTAGAACCGTGCTTGAGACTTGATAGCAGCTCAAAAAATGCATGTAGCTTTCCCATTTTTCTTCGTGGGTTTATTTTCAGCAATGCAGACCTTTAATGGGGGAAGGGCAGAACACATCTTACACTGTTTCCTGGAACACTGTGATGTGGCTTTCCCATACCATACACGTGACACTTTGAGCCAAATGCCATGTTCATAGTGACTTCAAATCCTGGTAGGGGCTGACCACACCTCCCTTCTGACAGTGCAAAGCATTTTTCATGTTCAAGATGAAAAGGAATCCTTCTGGGGAGCTGGACAGAGGCATCATTGACTTGCTGCCACCGTCATTTAGCATGTGGAGAAGCAATCACTGAGGGTCCTGGAAGCAACTGATGGTCAGGTCAAGAACTCAGGTGTCATGACTTGCTGTGATATTCCTACTAGCGTCAAAAGCAAAAAGCTCCTCAAGTGACCGCAAAGTGCTCTGGGAGACATTTCTCTGGCTTCTCTAGAGTGGATGAGGTTTAAATGGCTCACAGATGTCACATCCAGTGCCTTAATAATCACATCGGGGCCCCTGGCAGAAACACTGAGCTAGCCAGGCTGCTGTGCATTTCTTGGTCTTAAAATCCACCATTTAGTTTAAAATGATCTATTTTCTACCAGCTTCTGTCTTTATAGAATTTGGAGTCTAATGACGGGAAGCACATCTTGCCCGTTGTTGTTTTTCATTCTGTGCCCAGCATAGACACTGGCACATAGTAGGTGCTTGACAAATGCTTCTCATACCCCTAGTAAAGTACAGTCTTGGAGTACAGCCCACACAACCTCAGACGTGTCACCACCCAGCTTCCTGGGTTAGACCTCATTGTAGCAGGGTCCCAGCCTTGGTCCTTTTGGTTTAGTTTGTCCTTGAACTCCTGACTGGCTTACCAAAATAAATGCTGAGACACTGCTTTAAGCAGTTCCCCTGCCAGGGAGAAGACTGGTGGTTTGTAGGAGAGCTTGGAAGGGTATTTCTGAGACCATGTGACCCAGGCAGTGAAATGTCTCAAAAATGCATCCCAAACAAATGAGATTTAAAAGGGAAGGACTGGCTATACAGATGTGAGAACTGTGACATTGATTTTTTTCAGCCACGTTCATTCATGGATGGCAACATTACCCATGACTGACCATAAAACAGGCAGGTCTCAGGAGACATCATTGGCTATACAGATGTGAGAACTGTGACATTGATTTTTTTCAGCCACGTTCATTCATGGATGGGAACATTACCCATGACTGACCATAAAACAGGCAGGTCTCAGGAGACATCATTTGGCTGGGACAGCACATTTGGTCCCTCGATCCACAGATAATAACCTGTCTTACTCCTTGTTTGGCTATCATCCTAGGCTTCCTGAACAGTGGCTCCTTTTCCTTCCTCTCTAGCCTTGTCAGCGCTGTCCACATGAATTATTTTAGAAGAAAATGCTGGGCGTGTTTGACTCCAGAAATGGTCCCTTTTGATGGGAAGGGATGCTTTCTGCACATGGAGATTCCCCAAGAACCTGATAAAGCCTAAGTTACAGGGCCTTTCACTTGCCCTGGCTGGAGCCTTAGCAGGTCCTGCAATCACTTATGTTTGTAAAATTTTGCAAAGTAATATGTTTTAACCACAGTGGTTCATTGTACTCTCTTTTCATTCAGATTTCCCTTCTGCCACACTTTCCTTCATGTGGCTGCAGGCAATTTTGGGGTCCAGCTAAAAAAGGAAGTTGAATTGAGAATGCATTTCTTTAGGTTAAATTGAGCAGAATATTTGAAGGGTCTTCAAAAGTTCATGGAAAGATTTGAATTATCTTTTAAATCCATTTTCCACGAGCTCCTCATATTTACGTATTTTGCAGTCACTTCCAAGTGAAGCTATTTTAGTTGTTCTGGTGTAGGAATGAATGGACTGCAGCAATACTCGGGCTACCCACTTACTGACTCACTGAGTGTGAGGACACCAAGGTGCAGGGCCTGAGACCTTGTCTCAGGGTGGGCAGCTCCTGCAGTGCATGCACCACACCAGAATTATGTGAATGGGGAGGAGAAAAAAGGCTTGAAACAGAGCCAAAAATTGGTCTGTGAAAAAGTGTCATAAGAGGTATGTCAGGCAGTCAGTTCATAAAACCATTATGTTATTTTTTTTGGATTTTGTGATGTTTGTTTGTCCGCCTTTTACAATTTGTCACTTCTGTGATTTTTCTCATTCTAAATGAATGTTCAGCTTCACGCCTAATTTGTTTGTATTTTTTTTTTTACAGAATTCCCCCTAGTTTAAAAAGCATCAAGATTTTCAATACATGGATCTTCCCTACTTCTGTCTTATCAATTCTTTTTACTTTGTTAAATTTTTATCAGTCTACTGGAGTTTAAAGGATAGAAATGCCAAATAAAGTTTAGTGTCATTTTGCAGCTAATATTAGTCATTTTACTGCCCTCTGTGACTTCTAAAAAACATGTAGCTATTAAACAGTTAGTCCTAATCAAGTCTCTAAGTGTAAGAAAAAATAACACTAGCATCTCATTTTTATAGGACAAGTGGAGTCAGGCAACTTGAGTAGATTTTTGTAGCCTCAAAGCCTCTATAAATTACTCAGGATTCTTATCTTCCTGCCTTCCGAATGGGGCTATGTCACTCCACATAAAACATGTTTTTTTCCTAATTATTTTCAGATCTGAAAGAATTGCTAAATGCTATTTTTGCTGAGTGCCTTTATTCTGCATCTATGCAATAGATACATCAGTGAAAAAATGAATGTTTTGTATAGCCAAAATATTCTTGAATTTTCTGGGAGAAAAGTTGGTGCTGAAATGTTTAAACATTTCTATTTGACCTAGAGTTGAGTAATTAGAATAAGTCAAACCATGTGCATTTATATACATAGAATAATTTTGTTTGGCATTTCCAGTTGTCAATGTAACTGCAGAAAAGGTTTTAGAAAATACCAGTAAAGCCTTGTAAAACAGCTTGTGATGTGACAAATAATTCAAGCTTATCCTTTAAATAAATCGTTCCTCCAAGAAAAATAGTGATATTAAGCTTTGATAAAAGTGGTTCGGAAGAACTTTCCA
>NW_007727035.1:382383-383304 GCF_000696425.1 Galeopterus variegatus
GTTCCTCCAAGAAAAATAGTGATATTAAGCTTTGATAAAAGTGGTTCGGAAGAACTTTCCAGCTCAATTGTAAGCCCGTTGCAGAGCCTTTGAAATCTTTGAAACTTGTGCTTTGACCACAGATAAACCTGCAGCAAATCACTGCATCCAGTTTGTTCCAGGTTACTTTTTAGGATGAAGCCTACAAGGGGAATTAAAGAAATGAAGAAGGATCTGCATTTCTTGTCCCCAGAAATTTACCAAGTGACTGCAGAGTGCACAACCTCGTGCTAAGTGCAGAAGTTGACCAAATCCTTTAACTTTTTTGGGTCTCGATTTCCTCATTTTATAAAATGAAAGTTTTAGGTCACATCTCCAACTAGATCTCCAGCTCTAGCACAAGTATTCTGTGGCCTTTATCTCTATTCATATGGTAAGTGGGTCAGAGCCATAAAGGAGAAGAAAAGTAATTAACACTCTATGTGTAACAGAGTACTTTGAAAGATGAAGATACTCAAGCCCTTAGGATTCTGCTGAATTATTGCTTAACACTTCAGCAAAAATTACCTGGGAGTATAATGCTGGCTTGAAGTCAATAATCGCAAATATAGGGCATTAGAATAGAGTCACTTAAAATTCAACAATTCATACTGAGGTCTCTACATAAGATTAAATTTGGGTGTGGTCAAAATTACCTACCACTGTCCCCTGTGAAGTAAGTCTACTGCAGACTGACATTTTGGTTCTTACTAATACAGTCAGATTTTCCCCCAGCATTGAATAGGTAACTAACTCTTGAACCTCTGATGAAATAGTTGTCTTATGTTTTGGGGCCATATTATATATATTTTTAAAAAGGTTTATCTTTAAACTATTCCAAGGTAATGGTTAAGCTACCTATATTACTTAAATGCTACTCTTTTTTCTTCTTTTTAAAATTAT
>NW_007727035.1:384611-386336 GCF_000696425.1 Galeopterus variegatus
TTGTTGTTGTTGTTGTTTTAAAATGGGAAATAGAGTAACCTAACTCAAAAAGGAGACCAATTTTTCCTGAACATTGAATAAAGACAAATTCTGACATGTTTAAATGGTGAGTACATTATATGTTCCAACTTAGAAAATATTTAACCTTATTTCAGTCATTAGGTTTTTGGAGCACTTGACAGTATAAATCATAAAAAGTTGCTGTGCAGCCTGTGAGAATTTAGTCTAGTAATGATTATTTTGTTTGCCTGACCCTTGCTTGCATTGAAAATTTTGAATCTTATCTAGTCTATGTTTAAAGAGAAATAAGTCAGTTATAATGATCTGAAATGTCATTTATTTCTCCCTACGTTCCAAAGGCACTCATTCCCACAAATGTGAGAAGAATCGACTTTTGCTAATTGATTTTTGTTAGGAAGAATACACCTTATTTTAACAAATAAATATATTGTTTTTTTAGCAAAATATATTGTCGATTAAAGTAAAACCAGACCTTTTGTTATTTTCTATTACCAAGATTAGAATCATCAGTCATTCCCAAGGATATACTTTGGGCCAGGCATTGGTGGATACTGTACAAATCGATGTCACCATGCATAAAAGCCCAGCCTCCAACATTTAAGCTTATAGCTTATAGTGATGACAGATAGAGAGCTGTAACATGGGGATGGCTTTGGTAAGTGCTAGAATAAAGTAAAGAAGAGGAAAGAAAAACAGGTAATTTGATGAAGAGCAAGCAAGAGAGAAAGAGGATCTGAATGGGACATTGATGTGGTTTGGGGAACAGAACAAGATAAAGATGGATACAAAGGTGATAATCTGAATATGGAGAATGTTGAATGCTAACCCAAGGATTTTAGACTTAATTCTCAGACCCTGGAATTTGATACTAGTATGAAGGAAGGCTTACAGAAACATAACAAAATTACAGAATGTTAGCGCAGGAAGAAATAAACATCCAATGTACTGTTTTACAGATAAGGAAACTGAAGCCCAGAGAGGTTAAGTGACTTACCAAAGGTCATGTAGAGTATCAGCAGTTAGTGAGGCCAGAAATCCAAGTCTGCTGACTCCCAACCTCGAAATCTTTCCATCACATAAGGCTACAATGGGCTATTCAAGGTCAAAGTCTTCAGCAGTTATTGCTTCTTGAATATGTAGAAATTGGCCTAGTTGTCAGTGTTTTTTAATATGTTTTTTTCTCTTATGGGCTTCTAAGAATAAGAGCTTTCTCCCTGACTCCTGAATGTGTTATGATAATATACTTGCCCTACATGTGTGAAACCTTTCTAAGTCCCTTTCTTAGAAAATCATTGGCTTACTGCATAGCTTATGGAAGGTGGTACATTTTACTGATGTAGACTTGACAATTCCTTATAAGTCTTAGGCTCTAGAAAAGGCTTTCTTACCTACTTTGGGAGTTCTTTTGTTTCTTGGGCTCCCACATTCATAGATGGCTGATTTGGACAATATTTATATCCATGATTTGGGACCAAAGTTAGCATAAAAATTTTATGTATATATTTAAAATACATGTTATTTTCTCCCATAAGATATTTTGGCTGGTGTGCTAACTCAGGTGTATTTAACATGCCAGTGATTTTAGAAGTGAGTCTTATTGTCTGTATATTCACAGAGGTTTATTATTAATTCAGTGCTTATAAAAAGTGACACCATAAGCAGAGCACATTGTCGGGAACTGCAAATATATTTTTTGAAATAACC
>NW_007727035.1:387301-388513 GCF_000696425.1 Galeopterus variegatus
TACATATACATGTGTGTGTGTGTGTGTGTGTGTGTGTGTGTGTGTTTGTATATATAAAATTTTTCCATCCTGAGTCCTACGAAAGGTAGTTTTGATTAGTAGTAACTGGACCACCCAGAGACTCTTCTGCCTCAAACATTACAAGAGCATGTGTGGTATTTTGTGGAGAATAAGGCCCTCAGAAGATAGTGTAGTTTGTATGATCCTTGTCATGATAAGGTCTTTGCACCAAGAAACTGAGTTACATTTTGGAGGCATCATGCTTCCTTCAGCAACACCATCTCTCTCTCTCTCTCTCTCTCTCTTCCTTTCTCTGTCTCTCTGTCTCTCCCTCCCTCCCTCTCTCTCTCACTCTCATGCACACACACACACAAACACAGGAAAATTCACCCTTCAGGAAGGGCAGCTGTCACTCTGTCATCTCACTAATGCTCAGGCCATGCAGGCTGTGCTCTCCACAGCTCAGGTGGGTGACGTTCCCATGAGACCAGTAGACTGTAGTCTGAACGGTGACTTCTGGAGCTCTACAGTGATCTGTAAGAGCAGGACTCATCTTAAAATATTTCCCAAAGATTTTCCATAACAAGAAACAGTACCAGCACATATCAGACCTACAGTTTGTGTATAGTTCTAGGCATCCACAATTTCCCAGTCTCTCATCCCTGACCTTGCCACTAGACCACAAAACTTAAGGTCTATTTTCAGAGCTGTGCTCCAAAATTTTCACTAGATTCTTCACTGCCCTCTTCTTGCCTGCATAGATTTAGTGACTCCTTCAAATCACTACCTAAAATTTGTTGCTTATACCCAGACATAATATGGGAAGCGTCATTGTTCCTCTTTAGAGACATCACTCTTTGGGCACCTCAATATGGTTTTCTCTGTAATCTTGAACACCAGGCAAAACATTTCCCTCCCTCTGTGCTTCCTTCTTTAGCTTCTCTTGTCCTTAATCCCTCCTTTTACTCATTTCTTCCCAACTCAGGCAAAGTTGCTCTTCCGCACAGCATTACTGATCTGTATGTTTAATGAGCCAGCATTTTACTCTCTTCTGATACCGCAGAGAAATGGGAAGGGTGGGGAATAAGATGATAATACATGACAATTTCTTTTGCTTACAACTTTTGCTCCTAGAAGTGAACCATTGTCTAGATTGAGGATCAACATATACACGAGAATTCAAGAATTCCCAGCAATCACCATGGGTTATAT
>NW_007727035.1:388754-389767 GCF_000696425.1 Galeopterus variegatus
GTCTAGATTGAGAATCAACATATACACGAGAATTCAAGAATTCCCAGCAATCACCATGGGTTATATTCGAATATGTATGCTTCGTTTGTGTGAAAGTGTTCTCAGTACGGAGCTTGACAAGAAAGATACATACACAGAGGCACACAAGTTGTGAATGATACAGAGATATAAGGTGTATGAAATTCCTATGTCTTATAAAGATTAGGAAAAAGAAGTTAGCATAAAACAATAGCCAAAACTTTTAAAACATCTTGTTTATGCAGTAGATACAGAGAAACATGCAGTATCTATTGTGCACCAGGCTTTCACAGCCATCCTGAAGTGCAGGTATCATTGCATGCCCTGTGTTGCACCTCAGTGAGCTGTAACAAAGCTAAAAATGAGTGGTTATAATCGGATACAAGTCTGCCTGGCCTCAAGGATCTTGTGTTTCCACTATACACGATGCCTTGAAAAGAAAGAGGTTTAGATGAGAAGAGAGCTACCATGTGGGGCAGCTCTCCATGCATAATGCTCTGCACGTTCAGGAGTTCTTCACTGAGACCACATGATAATCACATGAGTGGGGTGCAACCTACATCATTCCTGCTTATATCCCTAAGTAGAGAGAGGAGGCTTATTTTTTCAGGATCACACAACCACAAACGGATAAGCCAGAATTTGCATCCAGACAGTATGACTCGTACCCTGCAGGCCCTTTCTGGCTTGCCACCTGTTTTTTTGAATAAATGAGCTAAAACAGTGGTTACATTATTAAAAGACTGAAAAGAATAAAAAGAAGAGTCTTTCATGACAATCTTTTTCTGTTCATTTTCTGTGGCTGCTTTTATGCTATAGCAAGAGTTGAGTCACAAATATGTCAGAGATTATATGGCCCTCAAACCTGAAATATTTAGCTTCTGGCCTTTTAAGGAAGAAATTGGCTGACCCCCATTCTAAAATCTACATTCTTAGCGCTTGGGCTGTAGTTTATTTACTAGCTCATGTTAGGCTCATATTGAGTACTATTAGAA
>NW_007727035.1:391658-392064 GCF_000696425.1 Galeopterus variegatus
TACAAGACCAAAAGCTGTGCCTTCCTCTTCTTCAAATTTTTTTAAATTTTTGAAGTAGATATCTTTTATATTAAGACAAAAACAAATTATCATCTCTGAATCTTTATGTAATATAAACATGTATTCACTTGTGCTCAAGAACAAAGAAACTGTTTGCACTTAGAAAATTTACAAACTTTGAAGAAATTAAGAACAGTGTGAAGACACACAAGAGTGTGTATTTGTGTATATATCCTTTAAAAGACTGAACTCCTGGTGGGCATGTAATTTGGCATGATGTTTTGGTTCTTTGGAAAGCAATTTTGCAATATGTGCCAAGAGTTTTAAAAATGTCCTTATCCTTTGAACCAATACTTTTAAGTTCTAGGAATTTGCCTTAGGACATATGTAAAAGATGTTCATCATT
>NW_007727035.1:392852-404221 GCF_000696425.1 Galeopterus variegatus
TTCCTTTTTATTTGTGCATTTTCCCCATTAGACCACACAAATTTGAGGGCAGGGATTGTGTTTTATTCACTGGTATATTTCTCCTATTATGCATAATGCTTGGTAACTTGCAGATGATCTGTAACTTCTTTTGAATGAATAAGAAAAGTAAAAGAAAGTAATCTGGTTGTCTTTATATAATTGAACTATGACTTTTTTTTATATCTTACATTTTATTTCATACTTTATTACGTGTATGGTCAGATCAAACAATTTTTGAAGTAATAGTAAATTTATATATTGGAAAGCAGAGAGGGCGTCTTTTCTCTAGAACTGCTGGTAGCTTAGATATGTAATGTTGAAATGGTTCTCTGTAATTTGGCTCTAGTTTAAATAACTCTTTCTTAATGGGCCAGCCTATGAGAGCATATCTGTTGCTTGGCATCCTTTCTACCCCGTGGTATTCTTTTACAGAATGAAAGTATCTAACAACGCAATGCTGAATCATTATTAGCTCTAATTTGGGGGATTGAGCCTTGAAGTAATGGGTGTTTGGGGTCTGATTTTGTGAATGCTACTTGCTCTTAGCTTCCTTTCATCTAAAGACCTCATCTTCATTGGCAAATATTGCTTTTCTCCTAGAAACATCTTCCATGGTGTCCTTGCCAGGTAGACACATCTCTGCCTGAAATATTAAATCAATGCATCAAATTAATTGCAATGAGTTGAGGCCTGACACCAAAAGAGAACACACAACACCTGGCTCAAGTCAGAGGTCACTATGCTGAATTGCTTTTAAAATCTTTGAATCACACATTTGAGATGTTTGCTGCTGTATCTCAGTTGGAATTTATTTTCAGCAAGAGAATAGTTGAAAGGAATTAGTGCTACAGTGTGTCTTTCTTTCTTTAAAAGAAAAATACAGGGTCAAACAAAAGCCTCCTGCATGATCAGCAAACAAAGCACACCTTACAGGTTTATTTACTTCAATCAATAGATTGCAAATGTCCTAATGTAACCTGAATACGTCATCTCTGTTTGGTTGCCAAGAAGATAATCTGACTCTTAGTTTTATTTCCCCAACCGTATCCTTCACTCATAATCTGGAGCTGAAAATCTCTCAACTATTCTATCAGAGAGATGTTTGATATAGAAAGGTTTGAGCTAGGAGAAAACCAAGGGTCCAATACAACAAAGAAGAATGTCTATTTGCATGTGTATGAAGGCCCAACCCCATTCCCTACCCAATTCATCTTATGCTTCAATTGTCCAGGTTTGCATAGAATTAAAAATGATATAAAATAGCCTATACGGTGCTTTCGGTGCTTTCAGTGCTTTCATGAAAATTAGAAAAAGCACCCCTGTTGGGCAGATAAATTTGGAAAAGGGACCTCCTTGGGTGGACCCTGGGGTGTGAGGTTAGTCACCAACTCCCTGTTACGTCTTTGATTTAGATCCTTTGTGAAATGCACAAATGCACAACCCTGGTTGGCCGCCCTGGAAAAGAGCGTGTGAGGATTGTATGAAGCATTTGAGAGGTACAGCGTCAATTTGGAAAAGGGACCTCCTTGGGTGGACCCTGGGGTGTGAGGTTAGTCACCAACTCCCTGTTACCTCTTTGATTTAGATCCTTTGTGAAATGCACAAATGCACAACCGTGGTTGGCCGCCCTGGAAAAGAGCGTGTGAGGATTGTATGAAGCATTTGAGAGGTACAGCGTGAAAGATGCCCTGTAACACCTAGGAACACATCCAAATCTCAATTGGCATAAGTCACAGGTATTTTGATACCTACAGGTCGCAGAAATAGTTCTTAACTGTTTCAGGGTTTTCAGTCCTGCTGATGCCAAATCCAGAAAGCATGAGAACAGCCAATATTGATGTATTGCCAATATTTGACCTACAAAATGGCAATTTTCTATGGTTCAACCTAAATAGCTCCCCTATCAGTAGTGCCTGGTGACTTTCTAATGTTTTGATTAAAAATGCTACCTCTGTCTTATCCTTAACCTCATACCTTGATATTCCTTCCCCTTATGTAAACCAGGCTGGTGTCTTAAATGGCTTCCACCTCTGTCTGGCACTGTTAACTCTTGATACCACTGAAAATAGTTTTGATTTGATATTATTGTTACTGTCAGCACATGGAGTGAGTGCCAGTTTGAGAATGCAATATTAAGTAAAGGACTTTTTATCAGTGGACAATTTGTAGCAGAAGAATCACCAGCATCATTTGTTAAATACACCTAGAAAAGTGAAAATGATTGGACTAATTACTGGATAAATATTTTGCAAGATACATGTGTTTTTTGTAGGTTATAATGCTTACTATGAACTTCAAGAAACTCTGGCACTCATGCTCTGTGCTTTGCTGCTTCGTTTATTGTAGGAAAGGGAAAGAAGGAAGGAAGGAAGCGAGGAAAGGAGGAAAGAAAGGAGGGAAGGATGGAAGGAGGGAGAAGAGTTAGTTAAATATCCATCCAAGGACAGACAGATAAACTGTGGTACATGCCTATAGTTGAATAGTTCAAATGAAACAACCAGACATGTAGGTATCAAAGTGATAGGTCTCATAAGCAGTTTAGTGGGTGGGAGGTGACTTCAGAATGATCCATAAAGAATGATACAATTTAGGTAAAATTTACAAATGTATAAAATATTTCTATATGCAGTTTATATACACAAAACTATGGTGAAAATATAAAAACAAAGGTGTATTGAATTCATGCCTATTCCACGATGATGTATGTTCCTGGGACATACATAGGTATCTTTTGGGGAAGGATGAGAGGGATTAGTGTTTAGGAGAAGCTGTCAACTGCATCTGTAATATCAAATTAGAAATAAATATGGAAACCTTAAGTCTGAAACATATGGAAACGTTAGTTAATTCTGGATGATAGGTACCTGGTGTTGGTAACATTACTCTCTGTAATTTACACATTCGAATATTTTAGAGTAAAAAACCACGTGACAGTGATCATCTGTGTAAGCCTGTTTTACCTGAAAAAGATAAATATTGTCAAGATAAAGGGATTTTTCTTAAAAATGCAGATGCTAACTGTTAATCTTTTGAATGCTCTCAGATTGTCTTGGGTCCTTCAGATTCACAGAGTTACAGAAATCTAATGTGCTGAGTGAAAGGCATGCTAGTTAAAATGAGCTGATTTTTTTAAACAATTATTTTAGGTAAAATGGTCAAAATCAAAACCAGGAAAATTGGCTTTTGGCACAGATTTGGTTATCCTCACTTGGAAAATAGATGTAGTGCATTTGGTTGATAAAAAAGATTCCAGTATAGGGCCTTGTAGTTAGAGATAATTTTAAGAGGTCATTGAATAATTGCTAGTTTTGTGTATCCAGATGGGGAACCGAGGTGGGGGAAGGCAAGGAAAAGCTCGGTGACATAGTCCCAGACCTTTTAATAGTACATAAATAGCTCCACAGATCCCCCAGAGGGATTTTTGCCTTCATCGCTCTACAGTACCAATAACCAATGTGGAATAGCAGGGCTGAAAGAAGCAGCAGAACGACACAGAAGCTATTGGTAAGTCCTCCTTTGTGTGGGGACTGGCATGTGCAGCTTTTTGGTTAATAACAACACAAACAACACAGGTGTGTACAGTCAGATCTTGATAAATTGTATACTCTCTCTTCTCTTCTGCCCTTATCCAACCTGTGCATATACTTAACTCACTCCCCTCTCCAACCTGTTCACATACTTAAGATGAATGACTCTAATGTCTTTTGCTGGGAAGGGATGGGGGGAGATGCACAGGAAACCCCTGATATGTGCACTGGACGGTGTGTGTGTTTTTATGAGTTGAAGGGGGGTAAGAGTGCCCTGATTAAAGTCTAGTATGTGAGGGAGAAAGGAAAACTCTAAAGGCTGAAGTGTAATTTGTGAACTATTATGCTCTAGCCATTTTATATGCCTATTCCTCAGAATCTGGCAATGGAAGATATAAATTTAAAATCCAGCAATGTGTAAAATTATTCACTCAAATTGCCGCCTTAAAATGGCAAAGTTTCTTTAATAGGTGTCCACGTAGAACATGACTAAATGAAGACATCTAAAACAAGAAAAGAAAAAAAAAAGACAAAGGAGTAGATTTTAAATACGGGAATTATTAATACTTTTTTGTAATCCAATAAATTTTTAATATCCTATGTGCCATACATATATTAATAAATGACTAAATATTTTAATGCAATTGTCAAAAGTTAGTTGGTTTTAAAATGCAGTTGAATTAGACTTTATTATTCTACTTTGACTAAGTGAAGTCATTTGGAAATCACTATTTATGTTTCAATGTTTTTATCTGTACAATAGAATGGCATGAGATTATAGGATGTAGATGTAGCTCTCAAGTCAAGTTAAAAAATACATGTTAGTGTAGCAGAGAGCAGAATAAGATTTTTTTGTTTGTTTCATTTTTGAAATTAGTATTTATAAATCCCCTGGAAAAAAGCTATTTGCTAGGAGGCCACAGGAAGCACCTGTCGATGTTTTTATTGGTTTTTTCATCGTTAGGTGATGGAAGAGTCTTCAGATATTACTCAGACTGTTTGTCTTTTTCCGTGTCCGGCAACGGATAACCCTAACCCTAACCCTCAGTGTTGCCCCCGTACCGGACCGGGGACCGGCAATGGGATCGCAACCCTCGGTGTGGGAGGCCACAGGAAGCACCTGTCGATGTTTTAATTGGTTTTTTCATCGTTAGGTGATGGAAGAGTCTTCAGATATTACTCAGTCAGACTGTTTTTTACAGAGCTGCTTGTGGCCTTTGTGGAATTAGACAAAGGCATCCTCTCTCCAGTGGACATGGCCCAATACTAGGGCTCATGGCTTGGCGAGCTGAGTGCAGGATGGATTTCAGTCCCCACTGAGCCCTTTAGTCAGGCACTCTTGTTCAAGGCATCACCTGCCCTCAGACTGTTTTTTACAGAGCTGTTTGTGGCCTTTGTGGAATTAGACAAAGGCATCCTCTCTCCAGTGGACATGGCCCAATACTAGGGCTCATGGCTTGGCGAGCTGAGTGCAGGATGGATTTCAGTCCCCACTGAGCCCTTTAGTCAGGCACTCTTGTTCAAGGCATCACCTGCCCAATTGTATGTGGCAACCCTGGTTGTTCTTTCTAAAAGTCATGATGGCTTATAAAGCCCTCCGCATCACGTAAGTACAAGCAACACTCACTTGAGTGTCAGAGAGCAACTTCGTAGGCACATGCATTAGATATTAGAGCATTTCTTGAATTTAGTGATTTATAGGAATCAGTAAAGAAACAAATATAAGTAAATTATTAGGGTCATATAAATACAGGTGGTGAAGATCCTGTACTTTACAGACTGAGTTTGGACAAAATGCAAACAGCAAGACTGAGAACCCTATCAACTCTAATAGATTAAAGTACATGCACCATTGTGAGACACAGAATAGGATCAGGGGTAATGCAGATGCAGGGCCTCTGTGTGTGTGTGTGCATGTGTGTGTGCCTTTCGTTTCAGAGCACTTTAAGTCAAAGAAATATCTCTATTGCTTAGGAAAAATGTGATTAAAGGGATCCTTTGAAACTACTGGCTAAAGGGTAAATGTATATCTATAATTTACATGTATTCTAAACATTTTATGTTAGAGAAATTGAGCCATTGGATTTGAAGTATATTTAGAAATAAAGATTTCCAGCATTCAGAGCTTGGTTGGAGGACACAATGCAAAAAGCATAACCAGATTATTTTTTATAATTGTCAAATGGCCTTGGAAGTCATCTAGGCTAAGTTTCTGCTCCTCAGGGTAGTCCCTTCCTATTGCACCTGTGCCAGTCATCGTCTTAGTATGAATTCTCTTGGTAACAGGAAGCTCATGGTACTTAAGATTTAGCAATGGGTGGGAAGAGGGTATCTTACAGTCTTTCTTATTCCAGAGGATGTTCCAAAATTCTAGCTTTAATTTTTATTAACGCTAAAATCTTTTAAGTAGCAAACCTAGGAAGTTCCCAGAAAACATATGTAATTCTCAGAATAGAGGGTAGCTAAGTAACTTCTGGTATATTGATTATTATATCAGCATTCAATTTTGGTAATAAAGACAGAAATAAATAGAGAAATATTCATAAAATTGTATGTTTCAGTTAGGAATGCTTTCAGCTTCAAATACAAGGAAACCCAAATATCAGTGGTTTAAACAAATATGACTTTATTTTTCTTACCAAATAAAACATCTGGCTATAGGCTTTTGCTGGCATTGGTTTTTCTATTCAGTGATGTCATCAAAAATGCAGGCTTTTCCCCCACCCTTTAGTCTGCCACATCCAGACATGTCACCTCAAGGTTGCAACGTGACTGCCACAGCTCTGGACACCACAAATATATTCCAAGGCAGGGATGAGAGGTAAAAGGGCACAATGGCATGGATGGCAAGAGCATTTGTCTTCTCATATCTCTCTTTCAATAGAAATGAAAATATCTTACTAGATACCTTCAAACCAACTTTTTATTCACATGTCTCCTTGGACAGAACTTATTAACCTGGCCACATAATAAGTGAAAAATTAGTTTCACAATTATAGCTGTACTGTGATTACAATTATTTAAAATATGAATGGTAAAAATGTTTTAGAAACTAGTCTCAAATTACTACCGGTAGGTGAGAAAAGTAGAATGACGAGGAATATACATATTTATTTATCAATATTACATATATGTATATATTTCTTATGTGGTTTTCCAATGCTTTATAACATGGCTACATTAGTTTAATAATTAAAGCATGCATTTATAATAAAAATAAATTCATTTGAACTCAAAGGAATCAGAAGTTTGCTTGAAGGACTCATTGATTTATCTAGTATCTCATCCGACCTCTTATCCCACACGTCTGTACTAAGCCAAAGCAGGAAAAGGGCCAGGGAAGCCATGTTTGCATCTTTATGGTCATTCTTTTAGCTAGAGATTTGTACAATCTCACAACCAAAAACTTCTCCAGTGTTTCTTGACTTTAAATGTGATTATATTGATGTATTCAGAAATATATCCTTCAAATCCTACTTAAACCTAAAACATACTTAGTATTGACCTGGAAACTTTGACATTAGTTTCATCTAGTTTCATGACTTCCTTCTTGATTCTCTTCCTACCTTCATGGCCACTCTTTTTTAGTATCATTTGATGGCTTCTCCTGGTTTTTCCAACATCTTAACCATTGAAGTCCGCTGGCTTCAGTATTCATACTTCATCTTCGCTCTGTTTATACTTACTCCCTAAATTATCTAATTCCTGCTAACTCCAAATTTCTATCTTTAGCATAACTATTGCCCTTAATCTTCAGATTTATTTATTCAACTGCCTACTTTACATTTCCTCTTGGATGGTTCATAGGCTTCTTAAACTTACCATATCTAAGACCAAACTCTTGAAATCCTCCCAAACCACCAGGGTTTTTTTCTTTCCTTTTTTTTTTTCCAATCACATAAAATGCACCTCTGCTCTTCTAGTTTTTAAGGCGAAAGCATCAACATCACCTTTGAATTCCCTTTTTTCTCTCCCACTGCAACTGAATCCATAGGCAAATTCTTTAAAAGCTTCTCCTAAAAATGGCTCAAACGTGACTGCTTCTCACCACATCCATTGCTACCACTCTGACCCCAAACTGCTTCATCTTTTTTTATGGACTATTATAATAATCTCTAACTGGTCTTCCCAGTCTATGCCTTGATCTTCTATAGTCTATTCTCGACAAAATAGCTAGAGTGGCCCTTTCTATATGGAAATCACAGCAGTCACCCTGACTCAACACACTCCAGCATCACCCCATTACACTCAGGGTAAAATCCAGAGTCCTTACCAAGACTTCCCCTCTCTGAATGATCTGGGGGCCTCCCCACACTAACTCTATGCCCTTATCTCACCTTGATCACTACGTTCCAGCCACACTGGTCTCCCTTTCTGTTCTACAAACATAACATGCTCCCACCTCAGCACCTTTGCACTTAATCTCCACTCTGCCTAGAAATATTTCCTTTATATATCTATACATATCACCTCATCACTTCCCTTGGGTCTCTCTTCAAATGTTATCTTATCAGAAAAGATTTTCCTGATAATGCTAATTTCAATTATATTAATTTAAAGAATTCCTACTCATCATTCTTACTTCTTCACCTTGCTTTATTTTGCTTTCTTAGCATACATATGTCACAACTCACATTTCCTTCCCTCCTTCCCTGCTTCCTTCCTTCCTTCCATCTTTCCTTTCTTCCTTCCCTCTCTCCCTTTCTTCTTCTTGCCCTCCTGCTTTCCTTCCTTCCTTCCTTCTTTCCTTCCTTCCTTCCTTCTTTCCTTCCTTCCCTTCTTCCTTCTAACCATTTTTCACAGCACTTATGACTATGTCTGCTACATATGTGCTCAATAAATGTTTGTTGAATGACTGATAAATGTATTTGTAGAGTTAGAATGCAATGCAAATTTGTTTACTACAACAAAAACCCTTGTATGGTTTTTAAATGATCTGAGTATGGAGCCCCAGAGAGGGAAATATTTGAAACAACCATTATGGTAAAAATAAAGTTACATTCCCTGAGCAATGTCTTTGTATGTCAAGCATCAGTTTAGGTATTTTATATGCAGAAATAATCACTCCCTCTTTTACAGGAGGAGGACACTTAAGTTAGACAGCTTGCCTGCTTGTCACAGCTAAAAAGTGGCAGAATCTTGCTGTGACCCCAACTGTGTACTGCAGTTTCTCATGCAAACCCTTTCCTGAAGCAGTGGAAGAAACTTAGAGTTTGAGACATCCCACGCTTTTCAAAGATACTTCTGCTGGATTTTATATTCAAGCTGTTTTTTCCTCCTGTCTGTCTGTCTTTTGTCCTTTCTTTCTTCCTTCCCTCACTTTCCTTCTATCCTTTCTTCCCTTCTTCTCTCCCTCCTTTCTTCCTCCCTTTCTCCCCCCTTTCCTACTATCTACCTTCTTTCCTTCCTTGCTTTCTTTTATTCATAAGATTAAAATCATATGCAATGTTTTTACATCATTCATTATAGGCATTAAGTTCTAGTCACTGTTTACACATACCTCTGTGTCCATGGTTCATTGACTCACCACATGTCTGAGATGGAAAAGATCTTGGCGGTTATATGATTCAACTCAGTCACTTTACCCATGAAACAAGTAAAACTCAGAGAGGGGAGGTGACTTGGTCAAGATCACACAGATTGTTACTGATCAAGCTGGAAGCCTATTCTAAGATACCTAGTGTGGAGGACAGTGTTCATCCAAAGTAGAAAATGTCCACTGGATGTGTCATGTTTTATATTTAAACCTCCTCATGACTTAGATCTAAAAGGTGCTCAACCTAAAATCTAACTGTCAACAGAAATGAGTTTTCTCATGAAAAGACAGTTTTCTATGTTTCAGGTTATATCGCTGCCATGGTGTTATGTCAATTTAACTCAAATGTACAGACACCATTCCCTCAGGAAAAAATGTGTGTGTGCGCTCTCACATAATATTTAGTTAGGAAAAAATACACACACACACACAAAGAGTGTTTGATGATAGGATATATAGCCAGAGGGACTGTTTTCTTTCTTTTTTTCTTTTATAAATACATTTTTACATTTATTTTTAATTGTACATATTTGTGGGGCACAGTGCGCTTATTCAATACATGCATATATCGTACAGTGATCCACTTAGGGTCGATAGCATATCCATCACCTAAATATTTATTGTTTCTTTGTGCTGATTACATTCAAGATCCTCTTTTCTAACTACTTAGAAATACACAATACGATATTATAATTAGCTATAGTCACCCTAGAAAACCAGAACTTGTTCTTCCTAACTATTGGTAACTTTGTACACATTAATCCCCCTCCTCTTTCTCCTTCCCTTCCCTTCTCAGCCACTGGTAACCATATTCTACTCTCTATTTCTATGAGAATTAAATTTTTTTCTTTTCCTTTTCCTTTCTTTTTAGATTCCATATATGAGCGAGATCATGTGGTATTGGTATTTCTGTGCCTGGCTTACTTGACTTAACATAATCATGGTCTCCAGTTCCATCCATGTTAATGCAAATGTCAGAATTTCATCTTCTATAGCTAAATAGTATCCCATTGTGCATATATACCACATTTTTAAGATCTATTCATCCATTGATGGACATTTAGGGTGATTCCGTCTTTTGGCTATTGTGAGCAGTGCTGCAATGAACATCGGAATGCAGATTTCTCTTTGATATATTGATTTCATCTCCTTTGGATATACACTCAGTACTGAGATTGCTGGGTCATAAGGTAGTTCTATTTTTAGTTTTTTGAGGAAGCCCCATACTGTTTTTCAAAAGTTGCTATATTAATTTACATTCCCACCAATAGTGTAGGAGAGTTCCCTTTTCTCCACATCCTTGCCACCATTTGTTATTTTGTTTTTTTGATAATAGCCATTCTAACTTGAATGAGATGATATCTCATTGCAGTTTTAATTTGCATTTCCCTGATTATTAGTGATGTTGAGCATTTTTTTCATATGCCCGTTGGCCATTCATATGTCTTCCTTTGAGACGTGTCTACTCAGCCTGATTATTAGTGATGTTGAGCATTTTTTTCATATGCCCGTTGGCCATTCATATGTCTTCCTTTGAGACGTGTCTACTCAGGTCCTTTGCCTATTTTTTAATTAGGTTATTTGCTTTTTGGATGTTGAGTTGAGTTCCTTATATATTCTGGATATTAGCATCTCATCAGATGCATAATTTGCAAATAGTTTATGTCTACTCAGGTCCTTTGCCTATTTTTTAATTAGGTTATTTGCTTTTTGGATGTTGAGTTGTTTGAGTTCCTTATATATTCTGGATATTAGCATCTCATCAGATGCATAATTTGCAAATAGTTTCCCCCATTTGGTAGGTTGTTTCTTCACTTTGTTGATTGTGTCCTTTGCTACACAGAAGCTTTTTAGTTAGATATAATCTCATTTGTCTATTTTTGTTTAAAATAGCATTGCCCAGTCCAATTCCATGTAGCATTTCCCCTATGTTTTTTTCTAGTAGTTTTGGGTCTTAAATTTAAATCTTTGATCCATTTTGAGTTGACTGTTGTATATGGTGGGAGATAAGAGTCTAGTTTTAATCTTCTGCATGTGGACATTTAGTTTTCCCAGCACCATTTATTAGGGAGGGTGTCTTCTACCTAACATACATTCTTGGCCATTTTGTTGAAAGTCAGTATAAGTGTGTGGGTTTATTTATGGGCTCTCTATTCTGTTCCATTGGTCTGTTTGTCTGTTTTCATGCCAGTACCATGTTGTTTTGGTTGCTATGGCTTTATAGTACTTTTTTTTTTTTTTTTTTGTCTTTTTGTCTTTTTCCGTGTCCGGCAACGGATCGCAAC
>NW_007727035.1:404987-405990 GCF_000696425.1 Galeopterus variegatus
GCGCACTATCCAGTGCGCCACCGGGCTGGCCCTTTATAGTACATTTTGAATTCAGGTAGTGTGATGTCTCCAGCTTTGTTCTTTTTGTTCAAGATTGTTTTGGCTATATGGGGTCTTTTGTGGTTTCATATAAATTTTAAGATTGGTTTTTTCTATTTCTGTGAAGAATGTCATTGGTATTTTGATAGGGATTCTGTTGAATCTGTATATTGCTTTAAGTAGTACAGAGATTTTGATGATATTAATTTTTCCAATTCATGAACACAGGATATCTTTTTGTGTAATTGTGTCTTCTTCAATTTCTTTCACCAGCATTTTGTAGTATTCATTGTAGAAATCTTTCACCTCTTTGGTTATATTTATTCCTAGGTATTTCTCTTTTTTGGTAGTTATTGTAGCTGAGATTACTTCATTTTTTTTTCAGATATTTTGTTATTGGCTTATAGAAACACTGGATTTTTGTATGTTGAATTCGTATCCTGCAACTTTACTGAATTCATTTATTTGTTCTAGCATTTTTTTGTGAAGTCTTTAAGATTTTCTATATATTATGATCATGTCATCTGCAAATAGGGATAGTTTGACTTCCTCCTTTCCAATTTGAATGCCCTTTCTTACTTTCTCTTGTCTTATTGCAGTGGCCAGAACTTCTTTGTTGAATAAAAGTGAGGAAAGTGAACATCTTAGAGGAAAGGCCTTCTACTTTTGTCCATTCAGTATGATGTTAGCTGTGGGTTTGTCATTTATCATCTTTATTGTGTTGAGGTACATTCCCTCTATATCTAATTTGTTGAGTGTTTTTATCATATAGGGGCATTGAATTTTAACAAATGCATTTTCTACATCTATGGAAATAATCATACGTTTTTTTTCCTTCATTCTTTTGATGTGGTGTATCACATTTATTGATTTGTGTATGTTGAACCTTCCTCACATCCCTGAGATAAATCACACTTGATCATGTTGAATGAATTTTTTATTGTGTTATTGGATTTGGTTTGGT
>NW_007727035.1:406714-410092 GCF_000696425.1 Galeopterus variegatus
TCCTTCCGTTAGGGTGGAAGGCCTTAATCTTTTGTGCACTGTGAATCACCTAGTGATGTGGTTTAAAATGGAAACCCTCAGGCCCCATACCTTGAAGATTCTAATTAAGAACACCTGAAATGAGGTCTGGGAAACTGCAAATGTAATAAGCAACCCTGGATATTCCAATGGATGAGGTGAGCAAGGTGAACAAGGGCCACACTTAGAGAAAGAGTGGGCTTGGTGACAAGGAACCCCCCACTCAAACCCTAGCTCCAGTTCACTTCTGGCCATCACCGCTGAGCTCAGGGATATTTTAGCTCTAAGGATATTTTAACTTGCTGTTTAGCATTGTTTGGTTATTCAACCTTTGTTAGCCAAAGTCCCTTCGGGTATAAGATGCTGTTATAAGGTCCAGAAATTCAAAATGCAAAATGCCGACCTGAACACCTGGGATATCACAGCTGCCTAACAAACAGCAGCTAATATCTGCTTTATTTCAGCCTGTCTGATTTATTTGGCTGCCTCCTTCCTACTCATCTCCATTTCATTAATGCAGCATCAGCATTCACCTGTATTGGTCTGTTTCTCAATTATTGTCATCTTCTTGTCTCTACCTCTCTCACAAATTCCCAGAGACTTGCCTTTAGCAGGAATCACCTTCATTAAAACTTTGCACTCACTCTGCATTATTATAAAGACACTAGAAGAAAAACCCTGATAATACAGCCATGGAATATCTGTAACTATCAAATTAGTTTAGTCTTGTGTTTCCTGCTACTTAACTTACAATTATCTCTTGTAAAGCCACTCATCTTTCCTGTTTAATATAACATGAGTACTGTGGAAGCAGAGAAGGCTATGCAGTGGACAGATGAGGTTCTGGATAATGCTACCAAATTATGAAAAGCATTTGAATACCATTAGCTTCCGCAGAATATAAACAAAGCTTAAACAGAGAGAGAAAAGTCTGTCCATGCTAGTACATTGGGCACACTAATTTGTATATGTTCTTTTCAAAAATTCAAATTTAAAAGGCCTTTAAGTGCAAAAGATAATAATAAAATGACCATAATATGGCTGAATTAGTCACTTTTTTCTCTCAAATCTTCATATATGTTAGAAGAGCCTGTTCCAGTCTGTTTGAAATTAAAAGGAAGTACTTTTTGAATTAAACATAACTGCACACAGAGTCTAGATTGTGCTACAGGAGAATCAGGGGACGAGTTAAATTAAATAGTTTGGGAATTTGGGTATTCATAGAATATGGCTGGTTTTAGTTGCTAGATTACATTTAATCGGTCTTTCAACAAGCAAAATAAGAAGCCAGAATGAATAACTGTTTTCCATGACCTGGGTATTCATAGAATATGGCTGGTTTCAGTTACTAGATTCCATTTAATCGGTCTTTCAACAAGCAAAATAAGAAGCCAGAATGAATAACTGTTTTCCATGACAAAAGTATTGTCCTGTGGTACTGCTTTGTTTTAAAATAAGCTGCTAAGAAAAGTTTTATGGAGTATAAAATTTAAATAACAATTTGCTACGTAAATTTATGTTTGTTTATTTATGAGAATAAAATTACACTAAATGAGAATTGTCGCAGAAAATCAGGTTCTATCACTTTCCCCTTAACTCTCCACCTTACCCTTCCTCTGGGTTGGGGGAGCTGGGATTTCTAAATCATCTGGTTGTGTATGGTGAAAAGGGGAAGCTATGGCGTAGACAGCACTTTCTCCTTCCCTGCTCTTTGCAAAAGTAGATGAAAAGCTTGACCGTCCCGGGAAGCTCATCTATGGTTAATATTTGACTTAGGGGGTGGGAGTGGAGTATGCAGGGACAGAAATCAGAAATATGAAAATGCAGGAATAATAGATATGCAAATGCAGAGATATTTACATCATACCTAGTTCTTTCTAGGCACTGTTTGGAACAGGTTAGCTTACCCTCACTGGGGTGGTGGCCAATGTGCAGCATCCTGGATTAGAGAATTACAAAGTGGCCCCTTAATGACTCGAAGAGTCCATAATAATCCCAAAATGCTTAATTCATGTGCACACGGTAGTTTTTTTTCCCCTGAGTAAAAGTGCTTCATAATTTCTTCATGTTATATTTGGGAGAATGGGCTTTGTTTAGCATTACTCAGCTTTCTGTTTTTGCTTAATGTGTTTTCTAAAAGAAAGTAAAATTTTCTATTTCTGCTTACCAAAGGCTTTACTAAAAGTAGCATGTCAGGATGAAAACTATGGGCATGTGATGAATTGCTCAGGTTGGTTCTGATTTATTTTTGAAGCAAATATGCTATTTTGTTATAAGTGATATCTGCTGAACAATAAAACGAGCAATTGATTAAGCTAAAAAGCATGCCTTCTAATTTGGTGTGCTTTAATAAAAACTAACAGGTTACAAGTTTACTTCACTCATTTGTTTAACAAATATTTATTGAGCACCTAGTCTCTGCCCCATACTGTTACTGCAGCTGTGATTACATTAATGAACAAAACAAATCAAGCTCCTATCCCTTGGACATTTGAATGGCACAGTGTAGATAATACTCATTTTTTAAAAAGTGAACCAGTGATGTGAAAAACCATTTTGCCTAAAAGATTAATTCTGTAAGACGAGAACCAGAGAAAAGTGGGACACATTTTGACATTATTACCAACGTGTATGGAGAGAATTAATTGTGGATAAAATACCAAACACATTTTATCATCTCCTTTAAGTTTTCTGAAGTTTTTTCCTCATGCATTCATTTTACTTTTGATGAGTACTGTCCCTGTGTCATCATTAAAAATTGGTCTCTTTCAAGATGAAACTCATTTACTGAATGCTGAGAGATAATAAAATCTGACAGGAATTAGTACTACCCACCACCAAAGCTCACACAGCTGAAAAAGTGAAATTAGCAAAACTTATTGATGATGTTGCTAATTCTAAATTATGATATAGCGTATACTAAATGTGCTTCAGATTTGTTTCTCTTAACCTTTTATCTTTGTTTATAATCATAAAATTTGTTAATATAGCTTTTTTATTTCGTCAAGATTGCTATTTGTTTTTATTCAAGTTATTTTTATTAAGCCACTCAAATGAATGCTTAAGTAAACTTTAAGATGATATTTTTGAACAGGTATTACATGCTATGGTACAAAATTCAAAAGTTAAAAAGGATGTACAGTTAAAATGTCTCCTTTCCTTTTTTTAACCTTAGCCACCAGGTGCTCTCCTTCAACCACTTACTGTCACTAGGTTCTTCCCAGTGCTATCTTAAAGGAGTTTCTCAAGCTTTAATGTGTCTATGAGTCTTGTTAAAATGCAGGTTCTGACTCAGTGGGTCTGGAGTGAGGCTTAAGATTTTGAATTTCTAAGAAGTTTCCAGCTGAGGCTGATGTTGCT
>NW_007727035.1:410766-412890 GCF_000696425.1 Galeopterus variegatus
GGGATGACTCATAAAACAAGGTTAAAACTTCATGTTTGTTTTTTGCTCTCTGCAGAAAAATAAGGGCCAGAGGATTTGAATTTGCCCATCTTGCTTGTCTGCAGGGTATGTTATTATGAGTACTTCCTAATACAACACAAGGCTTGGTTCTAAAAGACAACCAATACCAAAGGCATTCTTCAGAAATAAAGATTTGGACTATCAAAGTCTCAATTTCTGCATTATTGGCAGAAAGAGCCCAGGGTGTACAGATTTCTTTGATGCCAAATCAGTGTCCATCAATCCCATTGGTTTGAGTGGTTCCAGGAGTCTGCCATATCAAGATTTATTAGACTGGGTGCCAAGATGGTTCTCTTGACATACTTCATGTTGCGGGGAGACAGTATCTTTGATCTGCCTAATCTTCTTGCACTATTATAACTAGAGTTGTGATTCTCCAAACTAGGTTATGTAGTGGTGTACTAAACAATATGCACAAAGCTGTAGAAAACAAACATCACATCTTCCAGAAGTTTCAATTAAGTTAAAAATTTGGCAGGCTCATATTAAAGTCAAAAACACTAAAACAAGCATAAATATATGAGAGTTAAATGCAAAATTCTGATAAATTTTTAAGTTAAAATGAGATTTCAAAATAATATCTAGCTTAGGGCTATGTCTCCAGGTCCCTCATAATATACATTTATTTGCTTTGGCCAGTGGAAGGATATTTCATTGGGAAAGTTTTAGAAGTACTATGATATACATTAAAAGCACATGAGGAGACTGGAAACCAGATCATTTGAATAGCAACTACATTTCAATGCCTCCTGTGAGACTCTGGAGTGGATCTATGCAAAGTATTTTGGAACCTAGGAAGTTACTGTCATATTTTTGAAATGTTGCTGCAAATGGCAGAATTTCATTCTTTTTTGTGGCTGAGTAATATTCCATTCTGTTTATATACCCCATTTTCCTTATCTGGTCATCTGTCAATGGATATTTAGGTTGGTTCCATATCTTGGCTATTGTAAATAGAGCTGTGGTGAACATGGGAGTGCAGGTATCCCTTTGACATGACGATTTCCATTCCTTTTGTTATATACCCAGAAGTGGGACTGCTGCATTGTATGATAGATCTATCTGTAGTTGTTTGAGAAACCTCTGTACTGTTTTCCATAGTGGTTGTACTAATTTATAGTCCCACCAACAGTGTAGAAGAGACCCCCTTTCTCTGCATCCTCGTCAGCATTTGTTATTCTCAGTCTTTTTGATATCTCAGTATGATTTTAATTTGCATTTTCTTATGATTAGTGATGTTGAGCATTTTTTCAAGTACCTATTGGCCATTTGAATGTCTTCCTTCAAAAAATGTCTGTTCGGCTCCTTTGCCCATTTTTAAATCAGGTTATTTGTTTTTTACTGCATTGTTTGAGTTCCCTGAATATTCTGGATATTGATCCTTTATCGGATGTACAGTTTGCAATTTTCTCTCATTCTATAGGTTGTCTTTTCACTCTATTGATTATTTCCATTGCTGTGCAGAAGCTTTTTAGTTTGAAATAATCACATTTATTTATTTTTTCTCTTGCTGCTATGCTTTTTATATCTTATTAATAAAGTCTTTACCCAGTCCTAATTTCTGAAATGTTTCCCCTATGCTCTCCTTTAGTAGTTTTATAGTTTCAGGTCTTATACTGAAGTCTTTAATCCATTTTGAGTTGATTTTGGTTTATGGCAAGAGATGCATATCTAGTTTCATTCTTCTGCATATGGATGTTCAATTTTCCCAGCACCATTTAGTGAAGAGTCTGTCTTTTCCTCAATGAATGTTCTGTTGCCTTTGTCAAAGATCAGTTGGCTGTAAGTACATGACTTGATTTCTGGATTCCCTTTTCTGTTCCATTGTTCTGAGTGTCTGTTTTTATGCCACTTTAATGCTGTTTTGGTTACTATAGCTTTTCAGTATAATTTGAAGTCAGATAGTGTTATGCCTCTAGCTTTAATTTTTTGCTCAGGATTGCTTTGGCTATTTGAGGTCTTTTGTTGCTCCATTTGAATGTTACAATTTTTTTTTCTATTTCTGTGAAGAATGTTATTGGTATTTTGATGGGGATTGCACTGAATCCATAGATTGCTTTGAGT
>NW_007727035.1:413843-419611 GCF_000696425.1 Galeopterus variegatus
GAATGCTTTTTCTGCATCTATTGAGATAATCATATGGTTTTTGTCCTTGATTTTGTTGATGGTTCATCACATTTATTGACTTGCATATGTAGAACAATCCTTGCATCACTGGGATGAATCCCACTCTATCATAGTGTATAAATTTTTTTGATGTGTTGCTGTATTCTGATTGCTATTATTTTGTTGAGGATTTTTGTGTCTACATTCACCAGAGACATTGGCCTGTAGTTTTCTTTTTTTGTTGTACCTTTGTCTAGTTTTGGTATCAGGGTGATGCTGTCCTCATAGAATGAGTTTGGAAGAGGAGCTCCTGTTTCAATATTTTTGAATAGTTTGAAGACAGTTGGTATTAATTCATCTTTAAAGGTTTGGTAGAATTCAGCAGTAAAGCCATCGGTCCTGGACTTTTCTTTGTTGGGAGACTACAGATTACTGCTTCAGTCTTGTTGCTTGTTATCAGTTTGTTTTGTTTGTTTGTTTCCATCTTCTATACCTTTCTATTCCTATCCCTATTCTCTTTGTGCTTGGGAAATCAACAATGAATAGTACATCTTTGTTTCCATGGGAACATAATGCTCAATGTTAGGAGGTCAGATCAAATAACCTGAGTCTCCACCAATCTTGAGATTCCCTCCGATGATATACAAAAGCTTTTTGGCAAGGAAGCATTTAGAGAAATAGTCAACTGCTTCATATGTAAAATAATTTAGATTTTACTGTTTACTGTTACTTTCAAACTGAATATACACAAAAAGATGACCTAGAAACAAGCAGAGAAAAGCTGTGTGGCATTTAGATGCATATCACATATGCATAATTGATTTCTTAAAAGGTTAGATACCCTTAGCATATATATGGAAAGTGATATCCCATGATGAGTTCGTAATCATTATGGCAGTGGATTTGTTTTACATAATTCTAAAGTAAATGTCATGTTTCTTCTTTAGGGATTCCAGGATTGGTATTCAGAAAAACACATGCCAAGTAGATAGCTAGGCAAGAGAAGCTACTCTTTCTCAAACAGAAGGAACTTTAACATAGCTAGTACACTAAGCTTTAGGCAGAGCAGACCGCCACTAAATTCTCTTTGGAATTGAAATGCAATTACATATCCAGGACAAGTGCTAAATATAAACAGAAAAGACCAAATACATGCCTTTATTTATTTATTTATTTTTGCTTTGTTTTTGCAGTATATTTGCAGGAAGAATTAAGTATCTCAAACCCAGTGTAATCCTTAATTGAAACACATGGATCAAGGCAACTTGGTGAATCCTTCAGCACTTTTTTCAGAAGCTTATTTTAATTCTCAAGTACTCATCTCTTCTTTTATAATTGTTTATATTTATAAACAATTATAAATATGCTAAAGAAATTAACAAAAGAAGCAAATTGCAGAAGTATGCAGGATGAAATGCCATTATATATGCATTAAATATCAGAAAGAAATAGGCAATCTGTTGTGTGAGAATACATGAGTAAGGGGTTAAACACTATATAAGTTGGAGTGATGATTGTGAAAATTCAAGTTAGGGGTTCTTCTTTGGGAAAGGAAAGAAATACAATCTGCATGGAGCATACAGGGCTTTTGCTGGATGAATGATCTATAGGTGTTTATTGTTGTTTTAAAATATTACCACACAATCTTTTTTTTTAGGTATATTTTCTAATTTTTAAAAATAGAAAAGGCAAAAGTAACCAAACACAGTGAAGAGAAAGCACAAATTAGGTTGGTAAGAAAAAATGTAATGTAGTAATAATAATAAAAGTAAATATATTAATCTTAGATTGAAGGATGTATTTTTATATTGTACTTTAAAAAAATTATATATATATATATATGTCATGTGCAAGATAGAAAGATGGGAAAATGTATACTAGACAAATACTAACAAAAGAAAGCTATTGTAGCTGTATAAGTAGTAATGGGATATCTGGATTGTAGAACAAAACGCAGTGTTTTTTCTCTGTTTTCAGTTCCTGTTTCCCCACTCATCCTGAGTTTACTACATTCAGGTATCTGCTGAAAACATTGCAAGACTTTTGATAAATCATTTCCACCATTTTTGGTCTTATTCCAAGTTAACCAGTTTCAAAGTCTAGATGTTTAATCTCTCAACTCTCGTAGTCCTTATTATCCATGTACCACTAATTTTGGACTTATATCTTGTGTTTTAGTGTTGTTTATGTTCATGCATTTCTTTAATTAAATTATAACGTCTTAGAGCTAGAGACCATGCCTTATTCTTCTTCAAACACATCCTGTCACATCACCCTAGGATCTGCTACATGGTAAAACCATGTCACCTGGCAGTATCATATAGTTAGAAAGTCAATAAACACCAGCAGTTGACTGAAAAATGGCTTCTGAAAGCATGTTAAAAGCTCTTTCAGGATGTTTGAGTACTCTGCTGTAATGCTATTCATTTACATTTTCTAAGCAATCTCTCAGCCAAAATTTATATTTATTTTTCTCATTACATATATTCATACAAAGTACAGACCTCGAAGTAGTAGCAGCATCAGCACCTAGAAATTCATTAGAAATGCATACTCTCTGCCCTGCTCCAGAAAAATTGAATCAGAAATTCTGGGAGTGAGGGCCCAGGAATCTGTGTATTAACATACCCTACAGGCACGCTCAAGTCTGAGAATTTCAACCAAAATTCTTAAATGGAGGAAGGGAGAGACACACACTATGGTTAGAGAGTGACCCAAAATTGTGCCTAGTTGGTGAGACCGAACCAAAGCCCCAATAAGAGGGTGCCCCCCTCTGGGCCTAGCTGGAAACTCCCACAGGTTCAGAACTGTGATCTTTAAGGACAAGGGCCACATCAAATGAACTTTTTGTCATCCACACCTGGGACAAAGTCTAACATATAATATCCAGTCAATATGATTCTACAAAGTGTTAGAGAATTACTTATTGGTCTGGCATAATCTAATTCATTGCCACAGCTTCAAAGCAACATGTTATGGAAGTTTTCCCAGTGTGGGCTTTTAGCTCTGGCTTTCAGAGGGAGAGAGTGACTGGGAGGATGGAAGAGCCAGCGTGGCTGAGGTGGAATGCAGATGTTAGCACTGCAATTGGTAGTCTGGGCTTAGGGGCTGATAGGAGCAAAGCTGAGTATAATGGATTTGGTTCTGCCAGCTGATGGTGGACTATGTTTGAAAACAAACAACCAAAGTTTAAACAGAGATGGGGAAATCCATGAAATAGATTTTCAGTACGAGTCTTGCTGGCCATCAAGAAGTGGCTGGAGTTCCTCCTTTCTCATGACATGCAAGATAGGCTGTCTGCTATGGACCTCTTTTCTACATACTATTTTTTGAATAATCAATATATAAAGCGTATGGAACAAAATTCAGAGGGCACAGTGTGGTATATGGTTAAAATAGGTGTTCCTCCCACCTCTGTTCACAGCTTTTCTCTCTAGAGACAACCACGGTCATCACTTATCCCATTTATTATTAAGAGTCCATAAACATTTCATATTCAGTATATGTATCCATGTTTATAAATATTTATATATTTTTCAGACAAATAGTTCATATAATAATGTATTATGTTGAATCTTGCTTGTTTTAACAACCTATCTTGGAATTCTTTCTATTTTTATTTTTACTGCCTTTAAAATCCCAGCCTCTATAATACTGTTGGTATATAGACAGTGTTCAATATTTGTTTCATGAGCGAATGAGTGAATGATTTTATAATAGCTTCTAATTCATACTGAATCTAAAAGTAACCCCTCAGCAGGTGTTATAAATGCCTTATCTTAAACACATCTCCAATATGCATCTTTTTTTCCCAACAAACATCGTATCCACCCGTCAAAGTACATCTGAAGAAATTCATCCTGCAGAAAACTTCTCTGAATATTGACTCTCAGTTTCTCCTTCTGGGGTTATCTCAAAGCCCTTAATAACAGTCTACTATTTTTGATTGCCCTCTAATTCTTGATCATTAATATAATAGCCATAAAGATGTGAATAATGCTCTTAAAATTTTTTATTGGCTATTTGTTTGAACAAGACACCTTGCTAAGCACATTATATGCACAACCTCATTAATCGTTTCAACATGCCTATAAAGTAAGTAACATAGCCATAAAGATGTGAATAATGCTCTTAAAATTTTTTATTGGCTATTTGTTTGAACAAGATACCTTGCTAAGCACATTATATGCACAACCTCATTAATCGTTTCAACATGCCTATAAAGTAAGTAACATTATCCTTGTGGCTGATTTGTCAGGGCCCTGCCAAAATCACCTGACTCACCTTGAGATCATGTGCAGACTGTTTCCTTATACACCAATGCTTCTGTCATCTTGCTGCCTGAGTGATCTCTGGAGAGCATGCTTAGCCCAAGTGAGTAGGTCAGAAGTGCCAATATAGGGACATTCCAAGAGTGATGACCTTTAACCAATGAGATGTGAATACTGGTGGATAAATACTACTGCTTTCTCTCCCTTTATTCGGAAAATCTTGAGTTGTGTTCCTCACAGTCACTTGTAGGATCCCTTATTGAGCCTCAGTTGCCCATAGCAACTTTTTTACTCATACCTTGTTACTTTTCCTCCCTTCCCTATCTCAATTCCTTACTTGCTTACTTCCTGGAATCACCTCCCAAATAAACAACTTACACTCAAGTCCCAGTCTGAGGATCTGCTTTGGGGAAATTGCATCTAAGGAATCTGAGGTTTAGAGTGCTTGAGTAGCTGTTCAATTTTCCCTACACATTGCATGGTAGATTCAGGATACAAACCAGAAGCCATGATGGAAAGCATCATCTCTTACTGTCAACTAGATGGTCAGTGCCTCAAAGTAGGCCAATGTTTCAAAGTGCAACACGAAATCAGAGCTTAATACATACTTCTGCTTGTCAGTGCCGTTTTATGTTTTGAAGCATCTCTTTTCCACCGTGGCACATCAGGACATGCATTTCAGGCAGTTAGCATGTGCTTATACTTTGTTACTGAAATTGTGATTTCAAAAAGAGTTTCTGACACTTGTTTAGTTGCTGAGTATTTTCTCCTTGCTTTTCTACAGATAGCAACTTCATCCTTGCCAATGCCCAGGTGGCTAAGGGCTTCCCCATAGTCTACTGTTCCGATGGCTTCTGTGAGCTGGCTGGATTTGCCCGAACCGAAGTCATGCAGAAGAGTTGCAGCTGCAAGTTCTTATTTGGGGCTGAAACCAACGAGCAACTGATGCTTCAAATAGAGAAGTCACTGGAGGAAAAGACAGAATTCAAAGGAGAAATTATGTTTTACAAGAAGAATGGTGAGTCAGCATTCTTTGATGCTCACGAGAAGGTTGTGAGAGGTCGCCTTCTTGCAACTCAGGAATCGCTCCATAACTCCCATGAAGGGTTAATGGTATTTCACAAAAATACAGTATGTTCTTGAAGTTCCACAAATGACTTGGATGATGGCCTTGTTTTAGCTGTTAGCAGCATAAACGGCCTAGAAATTTAACATTAAAATTTTAACTATTCATTGTTTATATATCAACTGGATTAATACACATTAAAATAAAGTGTATTACTATTACATTATAATCATTCTTAAAATATATATTATACATAACAGTTGTTAATATATTAACAGATAATCTTTTATCCAGGGATATTTTCCAAATTTTATGCCTTTAAAAACCACATCTCAATCTCAGTCACTAAGAACAGAGATCCAAGTGTTCGCTGGCAGAAAAGGAAGTTAATTTAAAGGACATCAACGTATGCACTTTCTCTTCCAGTTCCC
>NW_007727035.1:420257-421380 GCF_000696425.1 Galeopterus variegatus
TTGTTAATATATTAACAGATAATCTTTTATCCAGGGATATTTTCCAAATTTTATGCCTTTAAGAACCACATCTCAATCTCAGTCACTAAGAACAGAGATCCAAGTGTTCCTGGCAGAAAAGGAAGTTAATTTAAAGGACATCAACGTATGCACTTTCTCTTCCAGTTCCCTGGCCACAGAGCCTTTCTCACTACTCTCTTAAATTCTAAAGACAAAACAAGAGACACATGGTGTCTCACGGTGGAGTAAATTTGCCTGGACTCAAAACTCCACTGTGGAAATCCGAAGTATTTTCTTGTGCAGTTTTGTGACTCTTCTAAATAAAAGAGAATCTAGTGATGCATATGGTGTCTGCAGTACTTAAGTCTTATGTAGAAAATAGGTATCACTAGTCCATGGGCCCTGCTAGTTGAAGTGAATCCAAGAAGTAGTAAATGGGAGAAATGCTAAATAATAACAGAACAATCGTCATTTTCCCAGTATTCAAAATTCTCCCTCTTTCTTTAACAGCTTTCCTTTTTCCTTGTGGTAGCATAACCCTCTGAGTTTTAGCTGGGTGAATGGCTACCAAGCTAGAAAATATATTTCCCAGGCTTCTTTGTTGTTAGTTGGGAATATGACTACATTTTGAGGTCAGTAATATGTGAGAAGAAATGATTTATGCAACTTCTAGGTAAAATTCCTAAAAGTGAAATTGTTTGCCCTCTAATTTCTCTCCTTCCCCTTCCCCGTGGTGTTATGGACAGAATTGTATACTGCCAAAATTCATATACTGAAGCCATAACCCCCAATGTGACTGTATTTGGAGATTAGGTCTTTTAGGAGGTAATCAAGATTAAATGAGGCATAAAAGTGGGGACACAATCCAATATGACTAGTGTCTTTTGAAGAAGAGGAAGATGTACCAGGGATGTTCACACACAGAGCAAAAGCCATGTGAGGACACAGCAAGAAGGCACCTATCTACAAGCCAAAGAGAGCAGCCTCAGGGGAAGTCAAACATGCCAGCATTTTGATCTTTAACTTATGCCTCCAGAACTGTGAGAAAATAAATTTATGTTGTTTAAGCCACCCAGTCTGTGGTATTTTGTTATGGCAGCCCTAGCAAACTAATACACATGGG
>NW_007727035.1:421773-422420 GCF_000696425.1 Galeopterus variegatus
TTTAAGCCACCCAGTCTGTGGTATTTTGTTATGGCAGCCCTAGCAAACTAATACACATGGGTCAGAAAGTTAAGGCAAGGCTGGAAAGCCAGCTTCAGCCATTTGGCAAGGACAACACCTTACAGGAATGAAGAGTAACAAGACAGAAAGAACCTGGGTACTGTTAACATAGACCAAGGTTCCCACCCCAGACGTGAACAACCTAATAATGTGCCTTAAAGAACTAGAAAAACAAGAACAATCCAAACCTAAAGTAACAACATTTAAATTGTTCTCTTAGCTCACGGTTTGTCAACCTTGTCACTATTGACATTTGGGGCCAATAATTCTTTGTTGTGGGAGGCTGTCCTCTGCCTCATAGGTGATTAGCAGCATACCTCACCTCTGTATCTTATTCTCATACTTTGGGGGTATTGAGGTCAATGTCAGGAAGAGAAATAGGAACCTGCACGTGAAAACTTTATCCTCTTTTTTGTAAGTTATTCATCCTTGGAGGACAGTCCCTGATCATGTGGATTTTGGATACACAGTAGACATAAAGTATTGGAGAACACTCCTTTGGGACAGGATACCCCAGTTCTTTGGGACTGGAAACACAGTTCATACCATGGTGTCCTTTTCTGTGTCAATAGATAAGTCCTACATAG
>NW_007727035.1:422488-425520 GCF_000696425.1 Galeopterus variegatus
CTTTTTTGTAAGTTATTCATCCTTGGAGGACAGTCCCTGATCATGTGGATTTTGGATACACAGTAGACATAAAGTATTGGAGAACACTCCTTTGGGACAGGATACCCCAGTTCTTTGGGACTGGAAACACAGTTCATACCATGGTGTCCTTTTCTGTGTCAATAGATAAGTCCTACATAGCAAATATGATAAAACAAAAGGATTCCAGCTCTATGTAATTATACCATAATCACTGAAAAGAGGGCCAGAGATAGAAAACGGAGGATGCCACTCAGAGTGCATACTGGCAGAGAGTGATAAAACTGCCCTCCTGTGGGACAGAAAGGGAAAGGAAATCCTTTGTCAGAAATATCTGCTGACTGCAGACTCATCCTTCTTAAGAGATGTGCCTTGTGTAGGTCACTCCAAGTCTATTTGACTGTCTTCTTTTTTAAGCCTCTTCAAATATCCAAATGTGGCACTACTGAGAAAGGTTCAGGCCAAAGGGTGGAGACTTTGGAGGCAGATAGAAAGTATGGAGCATAGGGCGAGAGTCAACACCAAAAAGAAGGTCCTGAGCCCAGGTTTTATAAGATGCCTGCAGCCTTGGGTGCACATAGTTGGAAATCATTAAAGACACCAATCTACTCGAAGCCAGTCACCATGGGGAATTATCTGAAATTCTGAGCAAACTACTTGATCCAGTTACAAGTGATTGAAAATTGCCATCTACCCTGTGCTAATCATGCTGTATTATAGCTATTTGTATAAGTACCTGTCTCTACATGCAGTTGAAAGCCTTTGAAGGCACAGGCTGTGCATTAGTTACTTCCACTTCCCTGGTGCCTGGAGCCTTGAGTCTCAAGCAGTGCTCATCAGAGGGTAGTTTCTTAGTAAATGCTTGCTGAAAGGAATCGAAATTGGTAATAAGAAGGGTCTATGGATGTCTGGACTTCCGATTTTTAAAAATATGCTTATAACCTTAAAGGTCCTTTTTCCCTCCTTCAAAGGTCTTTTTTAAAAAAATACTCAAATGCTTTAGAAAGTGGATGCTGTCTCTCCACCTCCCTAGATACATGTTGACATTCTTTGACTGAGAGCTTTGCCAACTGGCTCCGTAATTTTGCTATTACTCTCCTGACCTCATGGAAAAAGTGATGGGGAAAGGTGGCCCCTTCTCTTCCTGCCCAGGACTGTGATTCTAGTAAACTTACCCAAGTCTGGTGATGTGGAGCAGGGTACACTAAAGGTTTAGGATATCCAATGGGACTTATCATCAAGGAAGACAGACTCAGATCAGGATGGCAAATGTGCCTGTCAACTAAGCCCAAAGGAAAATAAAAGCAGGAAACACTTCACTGGCATTACCCACCCAACAGAACCCCAGTTCCAGCCTTGCTTTAAGTCTTGCAGTCTGCCCTCCTGCCCCTCTCTACTTCACCTTAGTAATAGCCCCTTAATTCTCACTTCACTGACTGAATGCCGCATCCTAGAGTTGTCCTCCCTAGAGGATCGGTCTCTCCTGACATGGGAAAGTGTGGAACACAGCTTTCTCCAGTAGGTCTCATCCCAAAATGCAGAGTAATTCATCCCAAGAAAAATCTATACAGGGATTTGGCACAACAGCCCATGTCTGACTGATCTCTTTTCTTATCTCTGCTCCAATATGATGTGAAGCTATGCTCCCTTCTTGCTGTAATATTCTGGTTTACCCTGGGCAACAGATAGAAAATAGACATAGAAACATGCATGTACACACACACGCATACACACACACACGCACACACACACACACACACACGCTTTGTAAAATAAAGAATAGTTATCGGAGAGAGGACAGCCATTTAAAAAGTCAATAGTGAAAACTACAAGTATAATAGTAGCTGACATTTATGTAACACTGTGTGCTAGGAACTGTTCCACTTTTATTTGTATTAGCCCATGTGTTTTAGTCCATTTTGTGTTGCTATAACAGAAATACCTGAGCCTGGGTAATTTATAAAGGAAAGAGGTTTATTTGGCTTATGATTCTGGGACAGCTGCATCTGGCACGTGCCTCAGGCTGCTTCTACTCATGGTAGAGAGTGGCAGGGAGCTGGCGGGTACAAGCAGATCACATGGCAACAGGAAGCAAGAGAGAGGAAGCAAGAGAGAGAGAGAAGGTGCCAGGGTCTTTTTAAGCAACGAGCTCTTGCGGGAACTAATAGAGCGAGAACTCACTCATTAATCTCCCCTCCCCCAGGGAGAGCATTAATCCATTCATGAGGGATACGCCCCCATGACTCAATCAGTTTCTAACACTGCCACATTGGAGATCAAATTTCCACATGAGTTTTGGAGGGGACAACACATCCAAACTCCATCACCCATGTAACCCTAGAATAATTCTAAGAAAGAATTACTCTTTTTATTTTTTCATATTACAGGTGAGGAAACCAAAAAAGAGAAAGAATAAGGTTTTTTTTTTAATTCAGCAGTTGTTAGGAAGACAAATAATTTCACAGATAAACATAATATGCAAACTTTTTCAGTTTAAAACGGAGATAGTAGTATTTTATATTTTCATATTCAGGAGCTAATATTTCTTATTTCTTGTCCTCCCTCTAAGTAGTCCAGGATCTACTATAGGATCTGATATATATATATATATATATATATATCAGAAATGAGTACGACTAGTATGACTTTTCAAATGGCAGTCTCATCCACTTTTGATAATATGCAAAAGGTATTAAACTAGGGCATCCTGGCTGACAAATGAATGGCTACTCTAACCAAGGGGAAGCATTTTATTAATTTTGTGTTTAAACTCTCATTATTGTTTTAATGTAAGCAATATATGTATCGGTGTTTCCTTCCTGCTATTACACACAGCATACTTTACACACTGTTCTGCACCTTGCAGAACAATATGTATCCTGCAGAACACCTCTTCTTTCAAGGACATCAGTCATATTCAATTAAAGCCCACCCATATGACCTTTTAAATTAATTACCTTTTTTTTTTTCCTTTTTGTCTTTTTTCGTGACCGGCAACGGATCGCAACCCTCAG
>NW_007727035.1:425893-434125 GCF_000696425.1 Galeopterus variegatus
GCGCTCCCAAGCGGCGCACTGTAGCAGTGCACCACCAGGCCGGCCCTAAATTAATTACCTTTTAAGGACCCTGTCTCCTTTTACTGTCACAGTCTGAAGTAGTGAGGGTTTCGACTTCAACATATGTATTTTGGAGGGACACAATTCAACCCATAACACCTCGTTGCATTATTTATGAGCCTTTCTAAATCAATGTATGCTGTTCTTTCAGAGTTTATGTGCTTTCCTCAATTACTTTTCACTCATTTAAAAATATTTGGCTTTTGTGTGCTTTACGAAATATTCTTGGTGTGTCTTTACCTTCTATAGGTATGCTATTTGATTTTTTTTCTGTTTATCTTCTCTTCCACTCTTTTATATGTGTGGGGTTTTTATTGTTTTTTGTTTGTGTTTTACTTTTAAGAAAATATAGGCAATAGAGATGTGCTTGAAAAGCTTTCTTAAATTTATGGCTCTAAGACTCCTTCTGCCACTACTAAAAAAGCAGATTTTAAAATGACATCTCTGTATAGCTACACCTTTGCTACTTTCTGAAATAGGTCTCCTCTCCTAGGAAGGAGACCTCTCCATGCTAGTATTTGAGATTTTCCTTTCTTTACTCTGATCATCCTGCTCTGATCAAGTGGGTTTTTTGTTCCTGAAGTTTCTCCTCAGCAGAGTTCTGTCCTTCTGTGTAGGCAAAACAAAACATAATTCTGTTTTTCCTCTAATCTCACAGCATAATTATCAGCACAGAAAACAGACTTCTGACTTCTGTGATCAAATTCCCCACTAGCAAGCAAGTAGTTTTCCAGCAGATACCAGCTGGGGATCCTCTAATTCACTTCAATTCCGACATAGTGTCAGATCCCACTGGGTGACGGCTCAGTCCCTGAGACTGCCCTCCACTTCAGATCCCAGGCCTCTGGAACTTCTGACCAACCAGCTATAAATCAGCGTTTTCATGACCCCTTCCTTGGATTCTACTGAGTTGCTGAGTGACTCACAGAATTCAAGGGAACACGTATTTAGGTTTACCGGTTTATTGTAAAGAATATTACAAAGGATACAGATGATGAAATTCTTAGGGCAAGGTATGGAGAAGGGGTGTGGAGCTTGCATACCTTTTCTGGGCATGCCACCCTCCAGGAACCTCCACGTGTTCAGCTATTCCGAGGCTCCCTGAACCCTGTGCTCTTGGATTTTGATGGAAGCTTATGACGTAGGCATGAGTGAAGCACAGACAACCGGGTGGAAATGTAATTGGACAAAAAGGGTCTGATCTAACACTATCGGACTGGGTTGGGAAACCCAGAAAGGCCTGTTTGTTCAGGTTCTTCTTGTCCTCTCTGTGCAGCATTCCTCCCAGGTATGGGGTGGGGCCCCTCTTGAAATGAAGGTCTTATGACCTGCAATCAGCTAAGTTATGTCAAAGAATTTCCTGCCTCGGGGAGAAAAAGGAGCAAGAGAAAGGAGGACAGGAGAAGGTCAGAGAGTAGAATGAGCCAGGAACCGTGGATGAAAACCAGTAGATAAATATCATAATACCACACGATCCAAGTCAGAACTTCTGGATTTTCCGAGAGCACTGAAGGTGCAGGTAGCCTCACCACCATTCTACCTTCCTGTAGCCTCCTTGCACTCACCTTCAAATTGGAGACTGTGAAGCTCCCTTTCAGTTTGCTTTCAGATCTGTCTGTGGAATCTCTCACTCTAAGAGGATTTCTTCAGGAATGGGTGACTGGTGACGATTTATAAGGTCTCAAGCTCCTGGGGCTATGAGAAATCACTTTGTCCTATCCTCTTTTTTTTTTTTTTCTACACAGCTGCTGTTCATGCAAGGGTCCAGCTTCTCACTTGATTTTGTGCCATCGTCCTGTATTCTGACCTTTATGGAGATATATTGTCTTATGTGAATTTCTGATTTTGCTATTTTAGTTACTTTAATTTTTGTGATAGGATTGGGGATTTTTCAAAAAACAATACACTTCTACCATTGCTGTCTTTCATGTAGTATTTTAAACAATCTCTTAAGACAATGTACAATTGCTCTGGGTATATAACCTTAATCTCTGAGAGTCTCCTCCTTTTTTCTCCCTAAATTGACATTTGCGTGATTAGGCATGAAGGGCTTATCTGAACTCATGGCATAGTATAGATGGGGTCCCCCAAACTGCTAGTTTGTCCACCGATTCACACCTGCCCTTCTGTCTGATGTTGTCCTTAGGCATTTACAGCTGAGTTTTGTGGCTGGTGGTGCTGCCTAAATAACTTCACTTCCTCTCATCTCTTGTAGTCACTATAGATCCCTCTTCATTTTTGCCTCCTCCTTCAAGATGCAACTGATCAAGGCGTTCACTATTTATTCTCTGCCCTCTTCATCGCTTCCCTTGGGAGAGCGGTGGATGGGCACACCCAACCCTCACACATAGAAGCAAAGGGAGGTTCTGAGTAAATACACTCAAGCACCTCTTTACACTATGACATTTTCTCAAAAGTAGCATGCCACGTCCGTCTTGGTGCAGAGTTAGGCTGACAAGCAGTTTCTCTCAAGAGTTTCAAATGGAGAAGGGAAAAACTCCCATCTGTCTTCTGTGTTTCCAAAAAAGTATCCAACACAGCTTCTCCATGCTTGAGAGCTGTGAAAACCTGTAGTGGGGTGGTTATCTCTGGCTTCTCCTGTTCTCTCTCACAACCCTTCAAGTGAAGAATGGACTAGCTAGGATGCCCTATCATATTTGTTTTCTTCTTCACTCTTCCTGGCTCAACTTCAATGTATTGTGTCTTCTCTATATCATGGAAGACCATCATGATTGGATCTACCAGCCCCAATCTTTATATGTTTAACTTCACGTATCCTCGATACGGAGAGCTGATCTTTCACACCCACTTTCTTATTAAGTAGGTTTCAAGACCATCACTTTTCTTCCCTGGAAAGAAGATCGTGATCTCCAGGAATAGAAAGAAAGGCTACTAAAGAACAAAAATGTAAAAAGGAAATTAAAATGATATAGTTAATTTGCAAAAATATTATCCTGGTATAATAGTTTGCTAGGGTTTCCATTACTGAGTACCACCAACTGAGTGGCTTAAATAACAGAAATTTGTTGTCTCACAGTTCTGGAAGCTAGAAGTTCAAGATCCAGGGGTTGGCTGGATTGGTGCCTTCTGAGGCTGTGAGGAAGAATCTGTTCCATGCCTCTCATCTTGCTTGATTGCTCATCAAAACTTGCTGGCAATCTTTGGCATTCCTCAGTTATAGACGCATCACCCCAATTTTGGCCTTCATCTTCACATAGTGTTCTCTCTGTGTGCATGTCTGTGTCTAGATTTCCCCTTTTCATAAGCACACCAGCCATATTGGATTAGGACCTACACAGATGACCTTCTTTTAACTTGATAACCTCTGTGAAGACCCTATTTCCAAATAAGGTCACATTCTGAGATACTAAGAATGACTCCAATATGTCTTTTTAGGGAGACAAAATTCAACATAAAATACCTGCTTACACTCACATTAAATAGATTAGGAATTAAGTCACTTGCCCAATATTATAAACTAGTAAATAATTTTTAAAAATTAAAAAAAATAGGATGGATAGACATTCTTGCTGGACTCCAAGATCCTTACTCTTAAACCACAGTTCTCTGTGGAGATGGAGTGGCACCACTTTCCAGGGAAATTTTGCAAATCTCCGGGGGTGTTTGACTCAATAATTAGGGGGTTGCTTTTGTTGTTTAATGGGCAAGAGTCAGAGATGCTAAATATGCTGTAATGTGTGGGATGGTCTTGCAGTTGAAGAAGTTGTCCAGTGTCTTGTATGGCTTTCTAATGCCTTGTCAGAGTTTCCAAGAAGTAAAATACTTCTAATTACCTGAACTCAGAACTTAACACACAAAGTGTTTTTTGGAAGGCTTTAGTTTCCCATTGAATTTCTGAGAATAGAACCATGGTATAAGTGAGGGAAGATTGAATTTTTTTTTTTTTTAATTTTTATTTTGTCAATATGCAGTATAGTTGATTATTATGTCCCATCACCGAAACCTCCCTCCCTCCTCCCTCACCCCCCTCCCATCCAAGCGTGTCCCTTCCATTTGCTTGTTGTAAGAACTTCAAAAAAAAAATTGTGGTTGTTATATCTTCCTCTCCGCCCCCCCCNACTTTACTTTTATTTTCTGTTATGTTACTGTTAATAATAAATATCTATCTATATCTATATATATATATATAGATATAGATATTGCTTTTCTGAAAATAATGTGTATAGGTAGGCAAGTTTTATTATTATGATTTTCATTTCTAAACAGTAAAGAGGAAAATATGAGTATTTGATATAAAAGAGAATTGTGGGTTTCTAGGGTCCGGGATAACTCTCTTAACACACAAACCCACTCATTCCCATGTCACCTTCAAGGCTTGCCATTTTCATGTACCTCCTGAACTATTGCCTACTTAATGTTTTTCTTGATGTTCATTAGCTTATTATTATTATTATTATTATTATTTAAATCAATTGCAAGCCAAAAGAAGACTAAATCACTACCCTAGATGAAAAACCAGGATTACTAGTTTCAAATAGAAGGCAACCAAAAATAAATACACAATGAAAACATTGTTTTTAAGCTTTTTAAAATTAAAAAAGTAAAAAGTATACCATGAAATTTAAGTAGTAATAAAGGTAATTGATTACATTATGCCAAGCAGCACATAATGTTATTTTATTTAATTTCCCAATAACCCTTTAAATAAATATGAATTCTCTCATTTACATATAAGGAAAACGTGATGCAGAAAAATGATTTAAACATAGGTCTATTTATTACCTCCTAGGCAGTTTCCAATTTATTGCCCCAGCCATTCTCCCTTATTAATGTATTTTTCCCACTAATGCAGTTCACATTTTTTTTTATTTTCACATTTCTTTAATTATCTGATGACATGGTAAAATGCACAGAAAAAACAATTCTGAATCTGTTGGTTTTCATTCTTTCTTTTTTCATGTAGTTAGATTTTCAACTTTCTGTGATATGGACTTTTAAAAAATATAGATTTGGAACGACAAAAACAATTTATTTGTAATTTACATGATTTTATTTTTAAGGGAAGATGCCTCCAAGGGGGGGGGGCACCTTTGTTCACTCTGAAGCTAGATGTGTATTCAGATGCAGATTCAAAGCTGAAGAACTGTTTTTCCATAAGTAAAACATGGGGCAGGGATGCAGAGAGAGAGCTGGTGCCAGGAAACTGAAGAAGCTTCTTTTTGGTTGTGATGGATGGAGGAAGAGGAGAGAGATTGGGAGAGTTAGGAAGAGAAGAGGAGAAAAGTTGAGAGAGCTAGAGACAGAAATGGGGAAACCTCTGGGGGTGTGTTACCCATTTCCATCATGTGCTAGCTGCATATTTTTGCTTTGAATACACATTTTAACTAATACATATTAAAACTTAAGTATCTATATGTACCACATAAAATAATCTCTTGTACTACCAGGAGCATTCAAAGCATTTATTGGGCAATATACTATGTTTGGTCAAGTGTACACATAAACTGAATCAGGCATATTTGTACTTGATCTTATGAGGTCAGCTCATGATAAAAGACGAAAGAAAGCAAATTCCTCATGACCGTCCCCTTTCACAATGCGCTGCCCATGGCAGATAATTATAGTAAGAAACATTACTTCATTTTAAAAATAAGTTTTATTGTGTGTATTTAAGGTGTACAACATGATAAGATACATATATAGTAAAATGGTTACTATAGTGGAACAAATGAACGTATCCATCATCTCACACAGTACCCTGCCCCCCATGGTAACAGCAGCTACAATCAACTCATTAGCAAAAATCCTGACTGTAATACGCTATTATTAACTATAGTCTTCATGTTGTACATTAAATCTTTCGACTTGTTCATCCTACATATTTGCTACTTTGTATCTTTGACTTATGTTTCCCCATTTCCTGCTACCAACCCCAACCCTGACAGCCACTGTTTTATTTTCTCTCTATATGTGAACTTTATTTTTTTTTCAGATCCCACATAGAAGTGAGATCATATAATATTTTTCTTTCTGTGTCTGTTTTCACTTAGCATAATGTCCTCCAGGTCCATTTATGTTGTGGCAAATGGCAGGATCTCCTTTTTTAAGGCTGAATAATATTCCATTTTGTATATATACTACATTTTCTTTATTCATTTGTCCATTGATGGATACATGGGTCATTTCCATATCTTGGCTATTGTGAATAATGTTGCAATCAGATGGGAGAGCAGATATCTTTATGAGTTGGTGATTATATACTCTTTTGAGTATATACCCAGAAAAAGGATTGCTGGGTCATATGATAGTCCTATTTTTAAGTTGTTTAGAAACCTTCATGTTGTTTTTCACAGTGGCTGAACAAGTATGCATTCTCACCAACAGTGTACAAGCATTGCCTTTTCTCCATGTGCTCACCAAAACTTATTTCTTGTCTTTTTGATATTAGCTATGCTAAAAGGTGTGAGATGATATCTCATAGTGATTTTGACTTGCATTTCCCAGATGGTTAGTGATATTGGGCACCTTTTCAGATACCTGTTGGCCATTTTTATGCCTTCTTTGGAGAGATGTCTGTTCAAGTTCTTCGCCCGTTTTTAAATCAGGTTATATGTTTTCTTGCTATCAGGTTATGTGAATAAATTTTTATAAATCTTGTATATTAGCCCCTTATCTGATATCTGTTTTGAAAATATTTTTCCCAATATGTACTTGCCTTTTCATTTTGTCGATTGTTTCTTTCGCTGTGCAGAGGTTTTTAGTTTGAAGCAGTTCCATTTATTTATGTTTGATTTTGTAACCTGAGCTTTTGGTCTGGTATTTAAGAAATCATTGCCAAATCCAGTGTCAAGGTTATATTTTTTTCAAGGAGTTTTATGTCTAGGTCTTTCATTCATTTTGAGTTGAGTGCTGTGTATGGTGTAAAATAAAGAACCAATTTCTTTTCCCATTGTGTCCTTTTGGTGCCCTTGTCAAAAATTAGTTGACCATATATGTTTGGATTATTCGTAGGCTCTCTATTCTGTTCCATTGGTCTATACTTTGTGTCTGCTTTTATGCTAGTACCATGCTGTTTTTATTACTAGCTTTGTAATATAATTTTAATTTAGGAAGTGTGATGCCTCCAACTTTGCTTTTTTTTTTTTTTCTCTCTTTCCTCGGAATTGTTTTGGTTATTCAGGATCTTTTGTGGTTTCATGCAAATTTTAGAATTGTTTTTTTCTGTTTCTGTAGAGAATGCCACTGGAATTTTGATAGGGATTATACTGAGTCTATAGACTGCTTAAGGTAGTCTGGACATTTTAACCGCATTCATTTTTCTAATCCATGAGCATGAAATACCTTTCCATTTATTTGTGTTCTCTTTGATTTATTTCATCAACATTTTATAGTTTTCAGTGTAAAGGTATTTCCCCTCCATTACTTTTCTTCTAACACTAAGTTTATATATAAGACATTCTTAGTGACTTCTTATACACCTAGTTATTCAATATGATTCTGCAGAAGATTTTTAGAATATTTGGTTATGCCCTCTAGGTATTTTAGAATTTAGAACAGGAAAAGAGAGAAAGCATTGGGGTTGTAGGATATCAGATTATTCTCAAAATAAACATTTTAAATGTGCAGCATATGTGACTTCCCCATTTGACTGTTAACAAATAAGCTTGTAGCATTGCATATGGAATGGTTTAATGTAAGATCCAAATTTCAGAGCAAATGTGTTATTCCCATCCATGTAACAAATGAACAGCAAGAAAATTCTTTCTAATGGGATTGTAGTACCTAATAAGTATCTCCTGCGGATACAGTTCCCAGCATGGGGATCACTTTTGTCACTTCAGCATTTTACTATATCTAGAGAACAATGAGGCAAAGCCAGCCAGGAATCTCTCTCAACATGAGCTAAAGAAACCAGGCTTGATATTACAGAAAATGAAAGATATTTTATCCCAAGGTTGAGGGAGACCTGGGAAGTAAGGAAAGATCATTCTGAAAAAAAACAAGATTGTTTTCCCATGTGGTTCTCCCATGGATTCAAACTAGAGTCCAAGCCAATAGAAAAGCAGTATGATGGCAAGTGAAGCATTTCCAACAAAGAGCTCCTCAGGCTGTTGAATAGGCCAAAGTCATCAGCACCATGGGCACTGGTCTTGCCTGGGATGGACAAAAAAGAACTTGGATTTTTACATCATTGGAAGCCAGGAAGACTAG
>NW_007727035.1:434176-438767 GCF_000696425.1 Galeopterus variegatus
GCAAAGCCAGCCAGGAATCTCTCTCAACATGAGCTAAAGAAACCAGGCTTGATATTACAGAGAATGAAAGATATTTTATCCTAAGGTTGAGGGAGACCTGGGAAGTAAGGAAAGATCATTCTGAAAAAAAACAAGATTGTTTTCCCATGTGGTTCTCTCATGGATTCAAACCAGAGTCCAAGCCAATAGAAAAGCAGTATGATGGCAAATGCAGCATTTCCAACAAAGAGCTCCTCAGGCTGTTGAATAGGCCAAAGTCATCAGCACCATGGGCATTGGCCTTGCCTGGGATGGACAAAAAAGAACTTGGATTTTTACATCATTGGAAGCCAGGAAGACTAGATTATGGAGACATTTCCTGTGGACTGTAGAAATATTTGTGAAGAGCCCAAAAGAAACTTGTTTTCCTGAAAATCTAGTGAAAGAAAGACCTTGGAAACTTTTTTCTGTGAAATGGATATGACCATATTCTTACGCACAGGTTGGAAGGGTCAAGGAGGCACATCAGAGTTTATCTAGTATTCCAGTTATCTATTGCTGTGCAACAAACTACCTTAGAACCTAACAACTTAAAATAGCAATTACTGTATTGTATCCTACAATTTCGTGGGTCAGGAATTCAGGCTGGGCTTGGGTGGATGATTCTTCTATGATGTGGACTGTGCAGAAGCTGGTTGTTTCATGTTCAGATGGAAGATGTACTTGTTCAGAGGGTCTAGGATGGCTTCACTTATGTCTGGCATCGTGGAAGGCTAGGAACAGTTGGGACGGTCTATCAATGTGTCTATACATGGCCTCCTCAGCACGGAGGTCCTCTGGGTAGTCTAGTGGTCCATGAATCAGGAAAAAGCTGCAAGACCTTTTGTGGCAGAGACTAGAAAGTCACATAGCATAACTTCTGCCACAAGGTCTTAGCTGGAGCAGCCATAAGTCCACCCAGATTCATGAGGAGACTTAGACCCCACCTTTTGATAAGAAGAGGAGGGGTGCCGAAAAATGTGCAGCCATGTTTGAAACCTCCACATCTAGATTTGTAGAAACATATTTGTTAGGTGTGTGAGTGTGTGTATGTATGTGTATGTGTGTAGCAAGAGGCGAGAGATCATTTAATCCTGATGCTTGTATAATTTGCAGTTTCCATAAAGTCTGTAGGGCCACCAAAGAAATGCTTCCTACATCTAAGTGTACTGGAGAACTATGGGCCAGATTTTTATTGCTACTCTCAGTTGCTTTCTCTAGTGTGGTTCCTCTGAGGCCTTACCCGAGATCTTACCCCTCACATAGGAAGCATGTGTTGTTCTTTATGTTTTGGCTGAAGGTTTTATGATGATTCTTTAATATGTCTTTTCAGTCTTGAGAGAAGATTTGTAATTTATATTTCTCTCCTGTGTCCTTCGTATTTAAGTGGTGAATCTCAGAAATGCAAATACAGAAAACAATTTCAAAGTGATTGTCGCAGGAAAGCAAAAGGCTCAGAAAGAACATGCGGGAAAGATAGCAGGTGCAACATGCATGGGGCGTCTGCCTTGAGTTTATCTTCAGCTTGCATACATTCAAGCTTCATACTTGTAAACGTAGGCAGCTTTCTGCTTCTCATGTATCTGAACAAGCCATTCAAGAGAGCTCCTGTTCTTTTTCTATGGCCAAGGATAAGGTTGCACTGTTTAATCAATGAGTAGGGGTTTTATGTAAGTCCAGTTATTGAAGAGCCCTGTGCTGACCCATGTTCTCCAGCCAGGATAGTCAGAACAAAGTGAGATAGGTGCGGAGATCAGGCCACATACATTGGCACTGCTTAGCCCCGCCTGTCCTGCCGAGGTTTAGCCTGCACTGTTATTGCCTAACTGATTTTGCATACGTCCACGTCTTCGTGACAGCCTTAGCACCTTCCCGACTTAGCACACGTGAGTTCATAAAATAGTAACAGCTGACGTTTACTGAGTGCTTACCGTGGGTTAAGCTCTGTGCTTTGCTTTGTGCCTGTGTTGTTACTGCAATTTAATCTTTTCATCAACCCTTTGAGGCAGATCCTATTAATATCCCATTTCACAGTTAAAAATACTGATTCACGAGGAGTTAAGTGGAAAAGCTGCGATCCAAGTCCTAGCAGTCTGACTCCAGACCCCATGTACTCAAACACTTAAGTCTTGCTCACGTAAATAGCAAACCCAGGCTTCCTATCTGGGAAGTCACTGAAACTATCTCACCTGCCCCTGGTCTAGGAGAGTGGAGGGATGTGCTTGCCAGGAGCTACACATACCACGGACAGGACTGAGGGGCAAACTATCAGGAGAAGAACCCACTGAGTTAGTCGTCATTGTAACTGTGGCTATTCATTATTCCATTGTTATGTGCCAGAAAGGAAATATAATCACAAACAGCATTTGAGAATCTTTGGAGCTAAATAGGGTCCCTTTGAAACAAGTGAATCTTATTATTTTAGAAGTTCTCTTTCTGTGGTGAGAAGAAATGGTAGTGAACTTTGAGGATTAAGGCTGGCAAAAGTCTTCCTGCTCCATTTACAATGCCCAGGCTGAGGACTAGCTCTGCAAGGCTACGTGAAGAGAACAATAGTTAAAATCAGAAAGGTTTGGAGTGGAATCTTAGCTCTCTGCCACTCAGTACATATGTACCCTGGTTAAGCACCTTGCTTGTTTGAGTCTCAGTTTCATCTTCCCTAAAACAGAGATTCAAAATCATCCTCTAAGATGTCTGATGAAGGACCAAATGGGATAACCATTGTTCAGCACACATTGCCAGGATTGGCTACATAATTTGCAGGGCCCACTGCAAAGTAAAAATGTAGATCCCTTTGTTAAAAAAAAAAAAAAAATACTGTACTAAGAATTTCAAGACAGCAAGAGCAGAGCATTAAACAAAAGCATGGGGCAGGCCCTTCTGAGCCTAGAGCCTGTGTGACTGCACAGGTCGCATGTCCACAAGGACAGACCTGAACGTAACATTTATTTAACTATTCCTTCCTCTCCTAAAATGTCCCCCCCACCAGAGTGCCAGATCCTCAGAACCTCACATTTAGATGCCTGGAATCCATGCCTGGTTGAGGGGTGACTATGAGCCATGGCCCATGGGTTGGTTCCTCGTCCCTCCTTGCCTCACTAGAAAACCATGGATATCTATCCATCTTCAAAGAGATGCTATAAAGATTCTGTGATGTCTTAGCCATGAGGTTCTATATCTCTAGAGTTGGACAAAAATTACAAAATTGGCACACACACAAAATTACATCATTTTAGACATGTTTAAGTATACACTCACAACTCGAATAATTATATTGAGTGGCTACAATTACATAAAAGTAGCTGTGTTTTATTTCTCAGTGATGAGCCTTTACTCCATGACATCTATCAAGTTTACACAATTACTGGCACCAGAAATTCATCCTGCCACTGCCTGAGTTCACACCCTCATAATTTGGGGCATGAGTCGCAACAATTCATCCTAATCTGTGGACCCATCTCCAGTTCTGCCCCTGCAAATCCTTTCTGCCTCCAAAGCCATCTTCCTACAGTTCAGATCTGATAATGCTACTGTCTATGAGAACACCTTTAGTGGTTCCTCATTGCCTTTCAGGATAAATGAAAACCCTTTAGTCTGGTGTATAACCCTTTAGTTCAGCCCTTCATCTACCTCTTTCCACCCGTCCTCCCCCTTTCCCAGCCACTTCCTCCTTTCATTCCTCATCATCCCCACTTTAGCACAGCCCATTCTTCAGCCTGACTCATTACTTCATGGCTTTTTTCAGTGTTCCGAGTTCTGAGTTGCCCTGTGCCTCTGCACTCATACTTGTCCCCTCTGCTAGGAATGCTACTCCCCCTACTCCCACCTTCACATTAGGCTAATAAAACCATCAAGACTCAATTCAAGCCTATCTCATCTGCAAGGCCTCAACTATGGCCTTCTGTTTAACATGATGCTTCTGTTCTTTACAAGTAGACACCACCTGTAAAATAACTTTCTTTCTACACATCTCTCTTCCCCGTGAGATTGTGCATGGTTGAAGGTGGCATTGGTGCCATATTAATCTTGGCATCGACAGAGCCTAGAGCAGTCCCTGGTACATAATAAGTGCTTAATACATACTTGCTGAATGGGTGAATGAATAAAAACGGTGTCTTGCTGTTTCAGTGGAAGCCCTGTACTGCTCCCATATGAGAATAGCTTTGAGACGCTGTATGAGTCTATCTATACTGTCCTGTACACTCATTTGAATTTTCTGTTTCAGCTTCATGGTTACCATTCCTTGTAAGTTTCCTCAGATCTCTGACCCCATCCGCCCCTTTTCTTTCTGTTTCTGGACATCAATTCCATTGCTAGGATATTTTTTTTTCTTATCTACGTAGAGAATCCCTTCCAATTCTTTATCTTAGATAGAGGAAGTGGTATTCTGGAGTTTTCTGATGGGTTCATAAACCAACATCTGTTTCCGTAAGAAGTGACCAGTTTGTTCTGAAGCCTCTTAATTCAGAAATGTGGGGTTAGGGTCTGAAGTATTGTTCATTGAAATCTCCGCTCTGCCTTAGTCCTGTCTATCAGAGCTTCCTCTGGGAGGTCGGGCCGGTACAGGCACAGG
>NW_007727035.1:439188-445254 GCF_000696425.1 Galeopterus variegatus
CTCTGCCTTAGTCCTGTCTATCAGAGCTTCCTCTGGGAGGTCGGGCCGGTACAGGCACAGGGGAGGTAAACAAATAAGGCAGCCAAAAGAGGTGAGTGTCTCCCCAGAGTATGCTGGCAAGAAAACTCAAGGGGAAAGCAGCTGGAGTGACAGCCACCAGAGAATGCAGACAGTGTCAGCAACCTGCATGCAACTCAGGAATCCCTGTGCTTGATGCTGGAGACAATGGGACCACTCTGAATGTGAAAGGAAGAAGTATTTTTGCTCTACCTAGAAGCTCTGGCATGTGAATATCTCTTAAGGCTGAAAGAGCTCTCTAAGAAGTAGTTCAATTGTTGGCCTTAAGCAACTTGGCAGGATGTTCAAATGAATTCACATTTATTTTCAGATGCATATTTGAGAACAAAAATGTAGTAAAAATAATCTTATTATAGAAAGCACTTTTTACCATTTCCAGTATGCTAAAGTGGAAAAAATTTTGACCTTTGCATGTGAAGACTTGGGTTTGAGTCCTTGAGCAGTCCCTAACATGCTGTATGTGATCTTAGCCAAGCCATTTAACCCTTCAACATCTAACCTTGCCTGTAAGAGGCAAGCAGAAATATTTCTCTCTTAAGGTTGTTAAAAGAATCAGAGGAAGAAAGTAAGCTATAGAAAATATAAAGAACCATGTAAACACTTGTTATAATGATTCTCAGAATCTACATTTATATCTACAGGCAAAAAAATTTTCGTCATTTACTAACTATATGATTTTGGGCAATATACTTCAATTTCCTGAGCCCCAGTTTTTTCTTCTGTAAGATGGCAGTAAGAGTAATAGCACCTGCTACATAGGCTTAAGTGAAATATTGCTTGTAAAGTGTTTTGCACGGTGTCTGACACAAGATGTGTGCTCAGTGAATGTTACCTATCGCTTTCGCAACTAACAGTATTATTACTGCAAAGTTTGAATTCATCTTACACTAATTAATTTAATTCTTTGAGCACAAATTTTAGAGCACCTGCTGTGTTCAGGCCAGGCTGTTGGCTTTGCATATGAGAAAGTACAAGAAAAAGGAAGACATGGCCTTTGCTCTTCTGTACCTTATAGTCTGTTGAGAGAGGACTGACTAAATAACCCCACAAACCTGTTAGTAGTTTGAAGGCAAGTTTCTGGCTGCTATGAGAGAGAATATCTGGGGGATCTGACCAAATATGAGGTGTAAAAAAGGCTTCATTTTAAAAAATGATATTTGAGTTGAATTTTGAAGGATATGTAGAAGTTGACTACATGAAGAAGAAAATGAAAACATTCTAGGCAAAGAGAGCCACATGTGCAAAGTTCCTGAGAGAGACTGTCCATGGAGAGAAGGCCAGTGAACTGGAGTTCAGGCAGCCAGGTATCGCATGGGAGTGGGAAGGTAGACAGTCAGACTGTGTGGGGGCAGGGAGGGGATGTGGGTAGACCATGCTCAGGCTATCAAGAGTTAACTAAATGCAGCCAAAGTGCTTTAAGCAGGAAAGTTGCACGATGAATATTTCATTTTACAAGGATCATTTCTGCTGCCGTGCGTGGTGGATAATCCACATAAGCAATGATAATCGCTCAGACAAGTGCTACTGAGAGTGTGATCTGAAGATCAGCAGCATCAGCATCACCTGGAACTTACGAGAAAAGCAGTTTATTGAGCCCTACCCAGACCTACTGAATCAAATCTGTGGGTAGAGTCTGGCCGCCTGTGCCTTCACTAGCCCTCCGGGTGATTCTGATGCACAGTAAACATGGAGAAGCCCTGACTTACTCTAGGATGTGGCCAGTGATTTTATACTTTGTTGGGTGTGCGGGTGCATATGTTTTGCAGTGACAGGGAACGAATGGCTGGGCCATGGGTTTTGGTTTTTGTGTGAGTGTGTGTTTGCTCTTTTAACATGTACTAAACCATAGAGTTGATAGGATCTAAGAAACATCAATATAAAAATGATTTCAGGTGAAAAAGGTATCTTATGACTTAGAATATCTCTACCAATTGGCATTATAATCAAGTTATTACTGGAAAGCTGATTTCCTCTATGATAAGGAAAGTTATTTTTCTTGAAGTCTTTACTTTACCAGATTCCTCAATTTTGAGCCTACTAGATTCTTTTGAAACATCATGTTCTACTATTGAAAAAAAAAAGCACTTTGTTTTGGAAATTACACAAGGAATGAAACAGGAAAGGAAATCTTGTTAACAATGCTACTAAGAAAAGATACCGTTAAATGGAAAAACATTAAACTCAGAATGTGTTTTGAGATTTTAAAAAGTCCCTGGCTGCCTAAGGTTGATTCACTGTGTATAATGTCTATATGATTAAGAAAGTACCTGTTCTTCCCCATGTATAAAAGAGATTGCCAGAGTGGAAGTTTCTCATATTTTTTATCTTTTAGTTGTTTTGACCTAACTGTACAGACTCTGCCCGCACTCTCCATTCCATTCCTTTATACTCCTGATTTACACGTATTTTGCTTTGTTATATGTCTCAGAATGCTCCTACTCAATACTATAATTGCCAAAGTAGCTTCTTTTCATGGATTTGAAAATAAAAGCCTTGTCAGAGATCCTTCTAGGTCATTGATGGTCAAGCCTATTTTTTCAGGTGAAGGATAAGTAATTCTCATTTTCAAGTGGGAAAGGAAATGACTAGTCTTTATTTAGGGAAAGAGGGTTGTTTAATTGGGTAATCTTATTTTACCAGGTAGCACTATGACATAGTCTAGGTTCTATCTAAAGAAAGACTGTCTATCTGGTTCTTGTACTAACAAAAGTGTTTCTTAAATACTTCGGTAGTGTATAGACTGGTCAAAACTCCCAAAGAATCAAGAATTAACTCCTAGTGCACAGTAATGTATAGGCTTCTACCTCAGGGGTGGGCAAATTATGGCCTGTATCTGGCAGGATGGCTGGTTTTGTAAATGAAGTCTTCCTGGAAAACAGCCATGCTTGTTTGTTTGTGTATTGTCTATTATTGTTTTAGCACTACATTGGCAGAGTTGAGAAGTCGAGACAAAGACCATATGAACTGCAAAGCCAAAAAATATTTGCTATCTGGCCCTTTATTAAAAAAAGTGTGCTGACCTCTGAAGATGAATAACCAAATCTATTAGGTTGAATGTCCAACTGGACAGTTCCCTCACAGTTTAGGAAAATTCTGAATTTTAATGTCTAAATTACATGTATAGGCTCAAAATGTACTTTTTTTTTTTTCTGTTGGAGGAAAATACCTATAATCATATGGTAGCTAGTGAGAAAATGTTATGCACACATTTATTTTTCACAGAACGATGTCTGTCTTGGGGCAAGAGTCTGATGAGTAAGGTCAGGATAAGCTTGTCAGTGTTAATACGTGACCTGAGTCATCTGGGTACAGCAACGCTTACCCAGGCTCCAGAGTTTGGCCTCAAGTTCTGGTGAGGTGTCTCTTCTATTTTAGGAGAGAAGCAGTAAGTTGAGGAAGGCGTCTAACTGTTTTGCCTCACATGCTGCCAAGTTGTGACTCAGGGCAATCTGGCGCAGTGTTCACGCATCTTCGCTAAGACTTGAGTTTGCACAATGGAAGGAATGTTCAGTATGTTTGTTGTCTGCGTGTTCCTGGAAAGTGCTAAATTGCCACCTAAAACTGTAATCATATGCAGTATTTATAAAACTGAGAATTGTCATGAGATCCTTAACCATTTCTTTTCAATTGTTACTTCCTTATTTTCAAATTCTCATCTCAACATTTCTGCTTTTGCACATGGGATGTATTTTCCATTCCTCTACCTTATTTGCCCAACCTTTTAAACACAGATTCTAATTCTGAACCTAATTGCTTAAAAAGGACTTGATCAATGATGAATTTTTTACACATCTTACCTTATTTTATCGATCATATCAATAATATATACAAGCATAATTTTTCCTTTCATTATACCAAAACTAAATTGTTCACTCTGTGATAATTATTCATTTTTACCTTGTGGAGAAATGCACTGTATTTTAGCAGAAAGCCTTTGAAACTGACAGTCATATGGTTTAAGGTCTAGTCCCAACTCTTCCAACAATTAACATTTTGATCTTAGACAGTTTACTTAACCACTCTGAACTCAGGATCTTCATCTTTACAATGAAGAGTTCTATCTTATTATCTCTAAGATCTTTTCTAACTCCAGCAGTCTGAGATGACTTTGTATGTTTTAACTTCATATTAGATTAGATGTTCAAGGAATTGCTGAAGCTTTCATTTTCCAAAGTGTACGTATGATATGTTTTCTTTCTTTAAAAAATGATGAAATATTTCACATGTACATGAAAGACAGAAATGATTATAACAAATGCCCACCCCATGCGATCACCTAACTTTAACAAATATTAATACTGAGACATAAGTGTGCCTGATTGTTTTATATGGTTTAAGAATTAAAGCATTATGAGCTGGCTGGTTCGCTCAGTTGATTAGAGTGTAGTGTTGTAATACCAAGGTCAAGGGTTCAGTTCCCCTTATTGGCCAGCTGCTGCCTCCCCCCTCCCCCCCCCAAAAAAAGAATTAAAGTGTTACATGTACAGGTAAAGCCCTTACTTTATATAACTACTTAAAATGTATATAATACTTTAAAGCTCTTAACCCTGGCCTCTTCAAAGCTCTTAACCATGAGAAGTAGCTATATATCCAGTATACAGATGTGGTGTGAACAGGTGCAAAAATTATACCTGAGGATAGTCAGCAAGTGAACGGAGAATCCAGAATTTGACCATAGGCAATGTCATCTAAGCCCTGCATTCTTCCTATTCATCTTGACTCTCCTTTTCTAAATATATTATTTTGTAACTAGGATCTTCATAAGCAACATAAATCGATTTTGATTATCTTCAGCAAAAATAATAATTTGTTGAAAACATATGTATAATTTACAGAACCAGAGAAAGTAATGAGCAACCAGGCCTTGCAAAATGCAGGAAACAGTAGTGTTCTGTAAGGTCAAGGTAGCAGGAATAACTGTTAAAGTTTTTCTGGCCTCATCGTTGCATGAACCTAATACCTCCATTTTTTGTTTTGGGTCCCTCTGTTCAAGATGAAAATTACCAAAAGAAAAAGACTGATTGGCTCAGCACAGACAATTTACCCATCTCTCCAGTGAGCGTTGGTTAGAGTGTGAGGTTTGATGGTTCTACCATGGCTGCATGCAAAGAGGAGGTTTGGTTTCTGGTGGAATTTGGAGGTACAGTGGCAAGAAGAAGGGGCATGAATGCTATTCTGCCAAAAATATGGGATGTCAACTATACTAATTGTGGCAACCATGAGACTGTACCTCTCATATCTCTGATTACAGGAGAGTAATTGGCTGATGGCTGCAGCTGCTGTGCTCTGAAACCATAAGGCACTGGCACAGAAGCTGAACTTGCCATGGACTGCTCCAAGCCAGTGACTGAGAGAGGCAGAGTAGCTAAGACAGGACTGTTCCTGGGAGATGTGGAGCTGTTTTGACTGGGGACTCAGCCAGATGACTCCCTGATGGCCTTGCCGAACTTTTTAGAACTGCACTTCCATCTCAGAAACTGTCATCCAATTTTTCTTCCTTCCTTCTCTCCTCCACCTGACCTCAATCCTGCTTTGTACTCTTCTCATAGTTTGCATCTAAGAGGATCTAGAACAACACATCAATAGTTCATAAATACTCAGAAGCAATGTTATGTCTCACTCTAATGAATAATTTCATAAGAATACCATGCTGTGGTCCTACAACTTCTTCTCCCACAGGCTCCCACAGTTCTCCCCTTACTCCGCTCTACCTTTTTTTTTTTTGGCTATAGCATTTAGGACCTTCTAATAAACTATATAATTTACTTATATATCTTTTTTTTTTATTTAATGTTTTCTCTCCAAGCAAGAACATAAGTTCTTTCAGGGCATAAGACAGAGATCTAGTCTGTTTTGTTTACGGATGTATACAAACACTTAGAACAGTGCCTGCCATAGCAGGAACTCAGTAACTATTTGCTAAATGAATTAATAACTTTATGTCCAACTTTTTGCAATGTAATGTCCAAAAAAAAAATTGGGGGGGGG
>NW_007727035.1:445799-447689 GCF_000696425.1 Galeopterus variegatus
GGGGGGGGGCATAAACTCGGTAATCCCAGAGTCCCAGACCCTTTTAGCCACACAGATTTCATGTAGGCATTCTGTTTATTGGCATGAACAATTATTCTCATTGCCCTGCAAAGGCCATAAGTTCCTCTAACAAAAGACTTGGAGCAATTAGAGAGAGTTAACTTAATCCTCAAATCCTCTTTTAAAGCAAATTCTTTCTCACTGAACAACTGCAAGTGTAAAGAAATCTTAAATCATTTTTCTTAAAGTCAAGTATCGAGGGGTGAGTTTGTTTCAGTGCCTTGTTCTTAGAAAGAAGCAGTTTATAAGTAGAAATCATGAAAGCAAGACTGTCAGATCAGGCATTTTTCTGCTCACTAACAATGTCTATCACATCTGGCCTCCTTCTTTCCAAAGAATCATTGAAAGGAGAAAGCCATGGCTCAGACTTGGATTGGGGCTCAGTTCTCTTTGTTATTTCCAGTCTTAGAAAATATGAGTCCAGGGGATGTTGCTGTGTGACCTATGCAGAGTGCTATGGTTTACAGATCACCATTTCTCAAGCTTCCTAGGAAAGCAAGAAGCAGAAATGTACCAGAAGGTGAGATCAGGTAAAGGATTTGTGAATGACGTCAGAATGTGGTGCTGCATACACCAACAACTTAGGTAACTACACTTAAAAACTGCAATCATCAACTTTGGATAGTACATTCTCTTTGTCTCAACCTAGGAACTGAAAGCAGCACCAGTGGTGGTTTTCTGGTCACATTGTCTCATTGGATACTCCAGCAAATTTAAGAATTAATGCCATGTGTACCTTAATAAAGGATGTATTCCTATCTTAAATTAAAATAGTTGAATCTTGTTTCAAATAGAGGTTCTACTCTTATTCTGAGGTTGAGAGTGAAATTTATTGATCATCCAAAGGCTTTACCTCACTTTTTTTTTCTCTTATAATAGGACATTTTTAAAAACATATGTGTCATCGTGTCCTACATGTAAGGAGAATTAAATGGAACTGAAACTCAATTCCTAATACATCATTCATAGAACTATTCTCAGAATATCATAGTTAAGCAAAATTAGAAAATTAAACTCAGATTTGTGTTTAAATTCCAGTCTCGACACTTATTCTCTATGAAACCCTGAAGAAAATACTATATATCTTAATTTTCACAGCTGTAAAATATAGTTTAGTTTGGTAAAATGTTGGTCAGGTTGATCAGTGAGAAGTTTGGATATAATACATGCAAAGTGTGTGGCACAGTGTCTAGGAGATAATATGTGCTTAATAAACAGCAGCTATCACTAGGTCTTTGCTGTGCACATTATATTTTCAGAACTTCTTTATCTCTATTTCTCATTGAACTATACTCAGTTGTCCTGGTTCCTCCTCTAAGCCTATCCTAGCTGAATTTGTGTTTAACCATGCATGGAAAATCCTTTCAAATGTAGGTAAGAATGGCCTATCTTATCATCTGAACCAATTTGGTTTTCTTAAAGTAAGTAATAGCTCTACTGGTCAATAATCCAGTAAATAAATTTGTTGAGCAAGGATGTTGGAACTATTGACTGTAGCACATCTTGGGGATATTGTTTGGATCTCAAGTTCCCAAGCCCCTCTTGTTCCTAATTATTAGAGATTTCTGGGACGTGGCTGTACATACTCCTGGGAGAGGAATAAAGTATTTTTGTTTAAGGAGAATGGGAACGTAGAGCAAAATGGAAAGAGAAAAAAAACTTAGCATATTCAAATCAGTTAACCACCACTTGATTTGAATTACTTTCTCCCTGCCTCCCTCCTTCCTTCTTTTCTTCCCCTCTCTCTCTCTCTCTCTCTCTCTCTCATATCCTCAACTCAACATTGAACATTGAACTTTTTTCAAAGTTTGAAAAAGTTTGCCAGAATCC
>NW_007727035.1:447803-448537 GCF_000696425.1 Galeopterus variegatus
CTCTCTCTCTCTCTCTCTCTCTCATATCCTCAACTCAACATTGAACATTGAACTTTTTTCAAAGTTTGAAAAAGTTTGCCAGAATCCCACTATATATTTCTTCATGCTTAGTCTAGAAAAACTGAAAATAAAGATGCTGAGAAAAGAATGAACGATAATCGTACAATTTACCACTATTGATATTTTCTGTGTATTCTGCCAGTCTTTTTTTTTAACCTAGAAGCAAATTTAAAACAATTGTCATTTTACATTAAACATTGAAACGAAGGTTGTCCTTAGCCAGTGCCCAGCTCAGGGACATCTCTAGATGGTTCAGTTCATCTTCCCAATACCGAACTCTGCCCTCCACTGCTACGTGAGGTGTCAGGGCCACCAGGCCCTTTAATTTGGTTCATTAGTATCCTGGGCCATTTGGAGAAAGGCTATCCACTCAAGTCAAAGTCAATAAGGACTGAGCAAAGTCTTACAACCTGTATAGGCTGCTCTGTAGATCGATCGTCCCTGGAAGTGGTATTCACTGATAAGGTAAAGCTTCACTTGGTATTTCACTAAAGGACCATTACTTGCATCCCTTAGTATAGCACAAATACCAAGAAGAGCTGGTGGGGGTGCTACAGAGACTGGTGTCCCATGCAGCTCTGGGTGCTACAGAGAACTTTCCCCTCCTTTTAAATAGGACACCTCCTTTAATTCACCTCTTCACACTACCTATCTCACTCCTGTTTTCCTTTCTA
>NW_007727035.1:448682-450443 GCF_000696425.1 Galeopterus variegatus
TAGGACACCTCCTTTAATTCACCTCTTCACACTACCTATCTCACTCCTGTTTTCCTTTCTAATCTCTTGAAAATAGATCCTTGTTATTGATGAAAGTCTGGAATGTTATGCTACTGATTTGCACAAGCAATGAAAAGACATCGGGTGTTTTTAATTAGGGGCCTATATTTTCACAACTTATTGGAAGAAGCATGGGGGAAGACTAGAGGCAGGGAGAATGCTTTTGAAGAGTGGGTGAGAAGAGATGAAGGTCAGACTAAGACAGTAGCAAATGTGATAAAGAGGGAGGCCCGTGGGAGTTCTGTGTACACTTTGCTGGGACGCCCGCTGCTGCCTCCACTCTTTTTGCTGCAGACACCTGTGGCCCCTCACCCAGCTCCAATTAGCAGTAGCCTCGTTTACTCACCTGCAGCCTTTCCCCACCTCACCCCAATATGTAGCCCCTGGACTAATTTCTAAACACTGACAAGCCTGTCATTACATCATTAAATAAATAGCACTGAGACAATGGTTATAAAGAATAAGAGTCATTGGACTTAAGGTAAAATATGAGAAATACTTGAAAATGTTTGTCACATGATACTGATGCTGTTAATACTCAGGATATTATGATTGTCATAATTTCAAAAAATAAAGGTTACATATTTGTTATTAAAAATCCACTCAAACTCCTGCTTGATATAAGAAACATGGAGACATGCAAAGTGTCCATATCCTACTTTGGACTGTTGTGTTACATTGAGCAATTTAACTATTTCCCATCACGACAGCACAGCCACTAAAGAGAATGGGAACAATCACAACTCAATTTTCTATGTATCTCTACCTCCTTGTACTAAGTTATTAAACTGTAAACTCATACTGGAAACTTTATTATTAGTTTCTGTTTATTGTCAAGTATAATCTTTTGAGGGGATATGGAAAGCACGTGGGTCCTCTTATATTATATTTAAATATAATATAAATATTAGCAGGTCAAATTCTCCTGTACCCTGTTTCCAAATCAAGAAAAGGAAAGCACCAAATGGAGACACGGGACCTTCCACCACATTTAAGCTCTTGCGTAACAATTTATTCAATTCCCGAAGTACATTTTCCCATATAAGGTATAAACCCTGTTTTCTCTGCATCAATTGTGTTTATCCATGGAAGTGAAAGGTGTTATTAACTTAAATCCTGGCAGAGCCCCCTCTGTTTTGGCACTCCCCAACCTACACGGTAATCATTGCTTCTATATACAGGAGGAGTTAGAACTGACACAGGATTCTTTCCTCTAACCCTGCTTTTAAGAATCATTCACTTCTCTGAATTTAAAGCTGAAGGACTTGCTGCCTCCGCCTTAACTGCAAGAGAGATTTATTGCACTGGGCTTGCATTGCTCTTGACTGGAAGAAAGGAGAGCCCACTAATAAGTGAGGAAAAGCCAGACCCTGGGGGAAAACCTCAAATTATTTCTAAGGTCGGAGAGAGAGGTAGAGGGTTTGGAGGAAAGATGTAGAAAAGCAGGGAAGAGAAGAATAAGTGAGGACACTAAGGGAGAAGGGTCTTGCTTGGAACCTGATGGTAGCTTTGGGCATCTGTTCTCTCTTTCTGCAAGAAGCAGCAATTTGTATATGCTTTGCTTTCTAACTTTAGAGGTACCCGAAGCTCTATTTGTAAGGCAGTTGGTGTGGATGAATCCGAAGGAACAGTTGAAAGAAGGAAGGAAGGAAGGAAATAGACCTATATGCTCCTTACATTATTTCCCTAATAAACTTTTTT
>NW_007727035.1:451123-452343 GCF_000696425.1 Galeopterus variegatus
TTTTTTGTCATCAGGCAATGGAAATGTAGACACATCATTACAAATCTTGAATTTAGGGAGTTCAATGTTAATGAATTATTATTCCACACTAAATAGTGTGGAATTATTATTGAATATATAAAATGTCAAATATCACATCTCATTATAATTTAAAAGACAAATCTCAAAGTAAACTTTCATCTCTCCTGGAACATAATGTGGTACGACGGCCATGCATCAAGGGCAGATTAGAGAACACTGCCTTGTTGGCAGCTGTTTCCTGGGCTTTCACCCCACTTTGTGCTTTTGCCTCTCTCTAAAATACATCAGTGCTCTTGCACAAAGGCTCTGTGAAGGCAATAGTGATGCTTGTCTCAATACATAGATAAAAAAGATTTTCAGGAAAATTAATAGCCTCTGTTATAATTCGGTGTTGTTACTGCAAGGTAGTTGACAGAGAAATGCTTTAAAGTGAGAACCAAAATGTCAGATAAATACCATTCTTCATGCCCACACTGTTACATTTTCTAGGGTCTGATTGATAGTTTGGCCCAATGGACCTTTTTATTCCTACTATAGCTACAGCATTAGTGAAAGAGACCCCAACTTGAAATGGTAGCCATAGATAAAATTTGAAATAAGAGCCATTCTGGGATGATGGGGATAGCAGTGTTTGTTCAGGGATATGGCCCATTCATAAGGTTTTTCCATTAATCAGAGGCAAAAGAACTGATTTATCATTTCAGCATTTTGGGGGTTACTATATCCACTACTAGACTGAAGGATATAAGAATGTTACAATGGAGGTAACCAAGTTCCAGAGAAGTTAATTGACTTCCCCATAGTCACATGGTTGGTGTTGGAGCCATGATCGGGTCCTAGGTCTCCTGGAGCCTTGTGATTGGGTATTGAAATGCAATTGCCATGGCATAGATATTGGGACAGATGAATGAAAGGGGAAACCATAGGTCTGAGTCAAAAGAGCAGGGAGGAATTAATGACCTTGAAACTATTAGGAGAACATGGGAGAACAGGCATTCTTTATTACATTCCATGTATAGTTTATGACAGCAACAAATCATACACATGAATTCAGTTACACTTTTAAAAAATACAATGTTAGCTACAATAAAATATGGTTTCTATATCAGAAGGCCACTAAATATAAATCAACTGCTTCACCTGGTGCTCAAGTGGAGAAAAAAATGATACATCCCAAAGCTGAATGGCTACATCGCTGT
>NW_007727035.1:453588-457642 GCF_000696425.1 Galeopterus variegatus
CAGGTGGCTACATGTTCTTCCCCAAACTTGCAGTCTATCATCTTTATTTTAGCATTCTGATCTGCAATCGTTGGCTTTTAAATTGATACTAAATAAACCTAAATAACTCATATCAAACAAGGGTCTTTATTTAAGAACGAGTGTGTGCTGGAGTTGGGAAGGAGCAATCTCTCATAAAGTGGAATGCTTCAAGATCAACAAGTTCAAAGAAGAAATACAATTTGAATGATGTAAGCAGAAATGTTTCAGCACATACAAGGGTTTTTGTTTAAAATACTGCCTTATTTTCAGAGAAAGCATTTCATTTGGAAATGAAGGGATATGCATATAGTCCAGACATTTATGGAATCTGAAAACTGACATTTTTAAGATGGGGGGGAGCACTTGTGGGATAGAAGAAAACAGTCAGGGCTTTATTTGTATTAATGATTGAAATTTTTATAGAAAACAAAACACAAGGCAATGGTTTACTTGTATTTTTGTTACTGTTGCAGGGTCTCCGTTTTGGTGCCTATTGGATATCGTTCCCATAAAGAATGAGAAAGGAGATGTGGTACTTTTTCTGGCCTCATTCAAAGATATAACAGATACAAAAGTGAAGATTACTCCAGAAGACAAAAAAGAAGGTTTGTACTGTTTTCAGAAAACATTGACAGATGGAGTAACATTTTGAAATTGTTTACTCAAAAACTCTCAGAGAAAAAAAATTGCCTTTTTAATAACAGCAACTGATAAATATTCATAACTGTTAGCAATCAGTATCTGGTGCATATTCCAAAGTCACAGAGACTCACATACATTTACATTCTTGTCTGTGTAATAAAGACTCATTTGACAGGAACCAGAAGTTCATGTTCCTACGCAAATAGGATGAGGATGAAAAAACAGTTTATCACAATATAAGGATTCACACCACCTCATTTTATTAAGCACACGAAAAAATGAATTAATAAGTGAAGTTGAAATGATATGATTAAAAATACATCTCTCAGTTTCTTCTAAAGTGCTGTGCAGAACTTAGAGTGCAAAATTTCATTTTATGTGCAAAATAAATAACTACAGTTTAGCGGTTGTTAGGGTGGAATGTGGAAACCAAATATTTATTCTGTACCTTATAGTATATAACAGTGTAATAGTTTGTTATAAGACACAAACAAGCTTTTGATTATCATTAAAGGATTCTTTCTAAGAATCTATGTTATTTACTTTTTATCTTCTTTCTGTAGCTTAAGAAATTCCCTGCATTTTATGTAAGCCAACAAAAATTAACACTGAAAAAATCCTGATATTATTTGTTTTAAACAGAAGTAGCATTAGATATTCTAGTGACCAGAAAAAAAGCAACTATTCTTCTGTGGATTTCCTAGGCCATAAGTTCTTTGTTAGAACCAGCTATTTGACATTTTGACAGCTGTGTCTTTATAGAAATGAACTCATTTACACCAGCTATTTTTAAAAATGTGTATGAGTATTTTAAATATATTATGTCTCATGCAATGACAACCCAAATGAAGAACTATTATGGTTTGGTACCCCCACATCTATCATTTGAAATCTTTGCAAATGCACGACTGTTTTTCTATATATTTGTGTGACTAAATAGTGTGGCATTTTTTATATATACCAGGTAGGAACAGTCTTACAATTAAAGTTACTTGGTTATTGCAGAGGTATAACACCTGTTCAATATAAGTTCCACAGAGATAAGCGTGGAAATTGGTGTGCACAGTTTTTGTTTTTACTGTTTTGTTTGGATTATAGGAATACAAGAGCCAAGGATTCTTTGAATAAAATTATTCATACATATAAATATGTATGTATATTATGTACGCTCATATATATGTGTGGATAAACAAAAACTTTAAAATATCTTTAGAAATATATGGTTATTTATTTATTTTGTTTGAAAGAGGGCAGTTTTATCAACCATTAATTGACTTATTGACTTGCTTTGAACATGAGAACCACACCTAATGGTTTTATACAAATTATTTAATCATCTTTGTCTTACGTTCCTCATGTCTGTTGATGGGGGAGAAATTCCTGTCTTGGCAGACTGCAATGGGTAAAACGAGTAAAGTATAGCTATTCATTTGGGGTTTGAGAGAGCTCCATAAAAATACTTCTTTTTGCCACCCAACTTCTGAATCAACTGAGAGAGAAAAAGAGTAAGACAGGTTGGAGACCAAAATACCACCTTTAATTCTGATGAAGCTAATAAAGGAGAACATAGCATATCTTTACAGGCAAGTGGGCTCCCTCCTAGTGAGCCTCCAGATTTAGGCAAGGTCGCTCCTCAGTCACAAAGCTGGACTCGGGCAGAGGCAGAACTTTGTAAGGTATAACAATGCCTGGAACACCGCAGCAGAGCCGGTGTTCCCCAAAGGGAGGGAAGAGGAAGGCACCACATTATCCATGCCTATGTCTTGGGTTAAATTCCTCCTCTTCCCCTTGGAAGAACTTAGTAAAGGAGTGGAGAGACCAGGCTTCCTACAGTGGCACAGGTGCTTGCACAGGAAAGATTGCACCTGCCATTTGAGAGTAAAGGACATACATTTGAACACTCTGTGCAACCAATAACAGTTATACTAATCCAAATTTCCATCTTAAAAACAAGTTTTGCATTTATATTTAAATAGATATATTAAACTGTGCTCAATAACAGTCCCATTTTCTTTAGGGAACATGTACAAAATAAAGGCCATCTCTTGCAAGGTTTAAAGAAAAAAAGATCAAACCACTTTTAACATTAATTGTATTGTGTAAAATATGATTTAAAACTTTTTGAAATATTTGCTCTTAAGTTCCTAAATCTTTTTACAGCTTTATGACTTTGTTCCTTGAATGATTATTATTTCATATGAAATTAAGTATTATTTACTTAATATATACTGAACACTCAATAACACTTTTTTCTATTTGTACCATATATAAATATCCCACAAAAGTATGCACTACTTTAAGAGAGACAAAATGACTATTTTAGGTGAGCATGATTGTAAAATGATCATAAAAAAGAAGTATATATTTCTCCCTTTTTAAAAAACCTGTCTCAATGGAGAAAAACATGTTAAAATTCACCAATTGATGACATGTTTTGCAAGAATGGTGCACCTGAACACATGGTATTTTTAGAACTTCAAGACAAATGTTTGAAAATCATTAATAATTGTCACTGTGTAACTGGAGCAGTATTGTATCATAGCACTAGAAAACTCTAAATGAGCATGTGGCCTGACTTGACCCGACTTTGCATCTTGTGCAAATGTATCACTGAAGTTCATCTAAGTTGCATAAATAAGGTTCATGTTAATTAAGTTAATTTCCTACTGAGGCTCATATGATGGACTTCATTTAACAGATATAATTTGTGGACTTCTATTTTTAAAAAACTTTCAATCATAAATCTCTGCATTGTTTTGGATTTTATTTGACATGAGGAAAAACGTGTTTTATAGAAAAGGCTAACAAGGCATGGGATACAATGTAGACCTTTCATAAATGACAGCATTGGTGGAAGATTAGCACAAAATGCAAAATACTATTTGTGCCACCAGTAGCTTTCAGCTGGTGAGCTGGTGTGTGTGTGTGTGTGTGTGTGTGTGTGTGAGTGAGAGAGAGAGAGAGAGAGAGAGAGAGAGAGACTTCAGCAGAAATCTGATGGTTTTTACCACCTTTTAAATATTCTCCTTTTTTTTTTTTTGTCTTTTGTCTTTTTTCCGTGTCTGGCAACGGATCGCAACCCTCAGTGTTGCCCCCGTACCGGACCGGGGACCGGCAACGGGATCGCAACCCTCGGTGTCACTCCCGCGCCTCGCTCACTCTGCTCAGCCAGTGAGCGGGAACTGGTCTGCATGTGGGATCTGAACCCTCGGGCGGGAGCGCCGCCGCGCTTCCCAAGCGGCGCACTATCCAGTGCGCCACCGGGCCGGCCCTAAATATTCTCCTTTTTTTTTTTTGTCTTTTGTCTTTTTTCCGTGTCTGGCAACGGATCGCAACCCTCAGTGTTGCCCCCGTACCGGACCGGGGACCGGCAACGGGATCGCAACCCTCA
>NW_007727035.1:458449-461869 GCF_000696425.1 Galeopterus variegatus
CTCAGCCAGTGAGCGGGAACTGGTCTGCATGTGGGATCTGAACCCTCGGGCGGGAGCGCCGCCGCGCTTCCCAAGCGGCGCACTATCCAGTGCGCCACCGGGCCGGCCCTAAATATTCTCCTTTTTTGACATATATTTTACTTCCGTTCCAAAAATAGTGTGTATACTACTAACTTTTATGCCCGTGTCTGGCATTACTGAGAGAATATAATATGAGACCCTGTTACATCTTTCCCTATCATTAAGAAATATTTTAATATAAAATTTGGATTTGTATATCAATCAACTTAGCAACTGAGATTTTTTTTTTCTTTTTTTTTTGCTCATCCGAAGCCTTGGCTGGCAATTATATATGTCTTTATTTATTTATTTATTTTTAAAATAATGGCTACTTAATACAAGGAGCCAGGGTAGGCAAAGTATTTCTGGACATGGGGTGCTCAAAGGTAGGGAAGGATTAGCAAAAACATCCGTGGAGCTGAAAAGGGAGGGCTTCTGAATTAAGTGATTGCAGGAAGGCTTAATTTTTCAAATTAAGTAATGTTTAATTACATGAATTAAATTAAATTTTTATAAAATTATATTTATATTTTAATTTAAAAAGTGGATTAACAATGGATTAAGTAATTCAACACATGTCTATTGAGCATCCACGCTGCCTTCAGTATTGGATTAGTGTTTGATGTCAAAATGAAGACAAGATGGGTCATCTAAATCTTAGCTTAAATCCTGGTTCCACCACGTGTCGGCTGTTAGGCTTTCGACAGCTACTTACCTTTTCAGAAACTGAGTTTCCTCATCTATACAATAAGGCATTTATACATATCTCCCACATTTGGTGTACGTTTATATGAGGTAGTACATGCAAATCCCGTAGCACAGAGCATACAGAATGTATTCAATAAAAGCTAGTTGTGGTCATTTCTGTTATATTCTACATGTTTTATTAAAAAATAGCTAGTTTTTATTGAATCTCTGCTTCATATTAAGCACTTCACATGATTTACTTCATTTCATTTGCATTAAAACCTATGAAATAGGTATTAGTCCTATTAATACCCATTAGTCCATGTGTAATGGGAATACCCATTTACCAATGAATTTAAGTGTCTTGACAAAGTTGACAAAATTAAAAAATGGTAAAACTACAGGCCGGCCCGGTGGCACACTGCTACAGTGCGCCGCTTGGGAGGATTTATATTCATACAATCAAACTCCAGAGCCTACATTTTCCTCCTTACCCCTCACCCCTACCCCGCAAAGTGCTCATAATCTTATGGAGGACATAGATCTGGTATTTGCAATATAGTATGTTCAGTGATAGCAGAATGGCAGAAGTGATAAACTCAAGGGAACAAGATAGGGTGAGGCCAGTGAGGATTGGAGCAAAGTCAAGGACACTTTACAGGGAAGATGACATTGAAGCAGATCTTGAAAGATGATTTGTGTGTGGCGTTGGATAGACTGAAAGGAAGGGAGGNGAAACTGAGTTTCCTCATCTATACAATAAGGCATTTATACATATCTCCCACATTTGGTGTAGGTTTATATGAGGTAGTACATGCAAATCCCGTAGCACAGAGCATACAGAATGTATTCAATAAAAGCTAGCTGTGGTCATTTCTGTTATATTCTACATGTTTTATTAAAAAATAGCTAGTTTTTATTGAATCTCTGCTTCATATTAAGCACTTCACATGACTTACTTCATTTCATTTGCATTAAAACCTATGAAATAGGTATTAGTCCTATTAATACCCATTAGTCCATGTGTAATGGGAATACCCATTTACCAATGAATTTAAGTGTCTTGACAAAGTTGACAAAATTAAAAAATGGTAAAACTACAGGCCGGCCCGGTGGCACACTGCTACAGTGCGCCGCTTGGGAAGCGCAGCGGCGCTCCCGCCCGAGGGCCACATACAGACCAGTTCCCGCTCACTGGCTGAGTGAGGTGCAGGGAGCAACACCGAGGGTTGCGATCCTGTTGCCAGTCCCGGGCCGGTACGGGTGCGACACTGAGGGTTGCGATCCGTTGCCGGTCATGAAAAAAAAAAAGACAAAAAGGAAAAAAAAAAAATGGTAAAACTAAGATTTATATTCATACAATCAAACTCCAGAGCCTACATTTTCCTCCTTACCCCTCACCCCTACCCCACAAAGTGCTCATAATCTTATGGAGGACATAGATCTGGTATTTGCAATATAGTATGTTCAGTGATAGCAGAATGGCAGAAGTGATAAACTCAAGGGAACAAGATAGGGTGAGGCCAGTGAGGATTGGAGCAAAGTCAAGGACACTTCACAGGGAGTGTCTTTGAAGCAGATCTTGAAAGATGATTTGTGTGTGGCGTTGGATAGACTGAAAGGAAGGGAGGTTAATTTCAGGTGATGAAATACAAGTAGTTGACCTTTGTTCAGAGGAAGAGTATAAAAGTCATGGAGTTGGATTTCAATCCTAGATAGACATGCAGGGCTTAAATCTTAAAGATTTTATGGTGTCATTCTACAGAGTTTAGGTGGTGCAGAGATATATTTCAGAGTTAGAACAGGTCGGCCTTGACAGTGGGAGATGAAGGAAAAGGATCCCTTTTTGAATTCCAGGTTTCTGGTTGAAGGGCTGTTATGAATTGAATTGTGTCTCCCCAACTTTTTATGTTGAAGCCTTAACCCCCAGGACTGCAGAATGTGACTGTATTTGGAGATCAGGCTTTTAAAGAGTTAGTTAAGGCTGGTTTTAAGNGCAGAATGTGACTGTATTTGGAGATCAGGCTTTTAAAGAGTTAGTTAAGGCTGGTTTTAAGGTAGTGAGTTATCTCAACTGATAGTTCACAGTCAGTTACATATTGAACTCCTTAATCTACCATTTTCTCTCATCTCACTACTGCACTTGACTAATCTTTAAAACAGTTTAAAAAATAAAAAATAAAGAGTTAATTTAATTAAAATGAAGCCGTTAGGATGGGCCCTACTTCTGTCTGTCTGGCGGCCTTATAAGAAGAGGAGATTAGGACATGCAATGAGACACCAGGGGTGCACATGCACAGAGGCACTGCCCACCATGTGAACAGGACAGCCACCTGCTAGTCAAGAAGAGAGTCCTCAGGAAACCAACCCTGCTGACACCTTGATCTTGAACTTCTGCCTCCAGAACTGTGAGAAAATAAATTTCTATTGTCTAGGCCATCCAATCTGAGATATTTTGATATAGCAGCCCTAGCAAATGTGATTAATGTGCCTTAACTCTAAATGGTGAATATAGAAGAGAAAAAAGCTTCAGAAGGACAATAATGAATTCAGTATTGGATGTACAGTTTGAGATGTCTATGCTTGTCCTGCAGACAAATGGACATGGGAGTCAGGTGATCCAAAGAGAGGTAGGGGTTGAAGACATAGATTTGAGGGCCATCGATATATTGA
>NW_007727035.1:463165-470535 GCF_000696425.1 Galeopterus variegatus
CCTTTCCTTGGAATGCTCAGAGCTTCATGCTAGCCTCACCTTTCTGCCTCTTCTTGCATGCTGCTGATGTATTAAACTTCTGTTATTTTGTCTTTCCCAAATTGTTATAGGCCTTGAATTTGGCAGACTGCTTCATATATCTTTGTATTTCCTACAGTGTCATGCACTTGAGTAAAGACACTGAGTAAATACTTGCCTATTAATTAATTTTATTGAAGGACCTTCACCTATATGATGGTGGTTAACTTCTTTTAAAAGTTCCTCTCCTCTGCACTCAGTTGCTTGTGTCTCAGTTTTCTAAACTTTTTTCACAGCAATTCATTCATTATGCTAATTTGGTTTTTCATTCAAACCTGTTGAGTATAATATGTGCCCTGTTTTTCTAGGCGCAGGGCCCAACACAGTTATTTTTGTTTATTTCTTGTAGAATGTCCCAGATTTGCTTTGAAATAGTGGTTGACACTAGGTTGTTCATTATGTGGCAACAACATTATCAGTTATCACAGAACAGGAGAATTTCAATTATAATTTCTAAAAAAGTGGGCATAGCAAAATTGTCTTAAGATTTTTAGGGATTGATGCGTAAAGCTTTTCACATATATTTAGTGGTAATACAAATCAGGATTCAAATGCAGTGACATTTACTGGTAGTCTAGTTTCTGGTAAGCAGCAGCAGGTTGGCATTAAGTACACCAGCAAAAGTTTTGTGTTACATCTGCCTTTACCCGTTATTCCAGAATAAATAATAATAATGAATAACTGTACTAAGCAATTAAATATGCATTACATTTAGCTACAGGAACCTGAAAACCTAACTAACACAAACTTAAACAGTAAGGGTTTATGTTTCTCATATTTCAAAGAGTCTGGAGCTGAGCAGCCCACTGGTGGGCACTCAGGCTGCTTTGGCCTTTCTGCTTTACTGTCCTTTAATGCGTTTTCATTCTCATGAATGTAAGGTGCCTGCTGCACCTTCAGAACTCATTTCTGTGGTGCAGGTGGTAAAGAGAATGACATACAAAGGGCAAGGGCCTTTTCTTATGTGGCTTCGCCTTTGTTTGTAGAAGAAATGTCCTGTCCCTTGCTTTCCCTTCCTGCCAGGGATTTCCATCAACATGTCATTGACCATATAACTCTGTCAGGTGGCCATGGCCATTTCTAGCTTCAAGGAAAAATAGGAAGTCAAGGTTTGCGTTTTTTTTTTTTTTTTAAGCTTTTACACCTCTAAAGTAAAAACAGCCAAAAGAGAAAGGGTCTAGAAATGAGATTGGGTCAGCCAAAGTAGAGTGCCTATCAGGTGATCATTTACTGATTATTTTCTATATGCCAGACAGATTGCCAAGGATCCTAAAATGTAGAAGAGAGAGACAGATTAAGTGAATGGCCAAGGGCCTTGGTGCTGTGAAGAGGTGGAGATAGTATTGGATCCAGGACTGTCCCGTCTCAGAGTTTGTATGTTTCCACCACGTCCCACGAAACAAATGAGAGAAAAGTGCAAATTAAGTGACAAAAGACTGGGCTTATCTCAGCTCCTGCCCCAATCCCCTACACACAATTGTCATTAAAATGGATAGCTCCTGCCACATTCTCATTTCTTAAAGAAGCCCTTACTATTCAAACTATTTTCCAAGGTCCTGACATATCAGCATCAACTGGGAGTTGATTAGAAATGCAGAATCTCAGGCCGTACATCAGGCCTTTGAATCACAATCTACATTTCAACCAGATCCCCAGCTGCCTCACATGCACATCCAAGTCCGAGAAGCCCTGTGCCGTGCACGTTACTTACAAAGGTCTTTCCTGACCGTCCAGACTAATGGGACCACCTCCAGTCACTCTGTCACATCACCCTGTTCACTGTTTTTTTTTAGCGTTTATGCCCACCTATAGCAACCTTTGTCAAAAGTTGGTTTCGATTGTAATTGTTCTCTGCTGCATTAAAACTTAAGCTACATTAGGGAACGGCTTTGCCTCTGTTGTTCAGGATCATATCTCCAACACTTAGAGAGTGAGTGTCTGATGCATAGTAAGTGCTCAATAAATATTTGATGGATGGATGGATGAATNACATTTCAACCAGATCCCCAGCTGCCTCACATGCACATCCAAGTCCGAGAAGCCCTGTGCCGTGCACGTTACTTACAAAGGTCTTTCCTGACCGTCCAGACTAATGGGACCACCTCCAGTCACTCTGTCACATCACCCTGTTCACTGTTTTTTTTTAGCGTTTATGCCCACCTATAGCAACCTTTGTCAAAAGTTGGTTTCGATTGTAATTGTTCTCTGCTGCATTAAAACTTAAGCTACATTAGGGAACGGCTTTGCCTCTGTTGTTCAGGATCATATCTCCAACACTTAGAGAGTGAGTGTCTGATGCATAGTAAGTGCTCAATAAATATTTGATGGATGGATGGATGAATATATGAATGTATAAATGATGCCCAATTTAGGAAACTTGGCTACTCAGAGACAGATAACAATATAACATTCTTGTTGTTTCAAAATAATCAGATGATAATTATGAAAGCTACGTCTCAGGCACACATGCTGATGACTATATTGTTTAGTTGTGTTCTGTTTGATTTAAGTCAAAGGCAATTTGACATGTGTTTACCTAAGTCTGCTCCCGCTCAAAACGTGTTCCTGCTGCTGGTATTGAATGGCCCTTTCACTTTAAATAGAATCTCTGTTGTTGGTTAATTTTTTGTTCTTATTGACTCTTCTATTTGTCTTTCAGTTTCCAAGAATCTCAATTTAGTTACATTTTTTAAGATAATTGAAGTCATTCGTTTAAAAAAAAATAAAAATATTCTCCAAAAGGACAGTCATTAAGCCACTGATCAGATATTAAGTTGACTCTTCTATTTGTCTTTCAGTTTCCAAGAATCTCAATTTAGTTACATTTTTTAAGATAATTGAAGTCATTCATTTAAAAAAAAATAAAAATATTCTCCAAAAGGACAGTCATTAAGCCACTGATCAGATATTAATTAAATCTAAGATGATTTGTATGTACTTTGAATATTTTAATTTTCAATGTAGGACATTGTAATAATGTTCCTTTCACCTGCTGAAGTATTCTGCCTGATTTTCTTTTTCATTTGCATAATAGAAGAAAACATGGAAAAATCCTAATAAAGAGCAGTTGCCTAATGAGAGAACTATTATAAAAATTGATACTTTAACTCAGGAGATAGATTTCTTCCACCGGGAGATCTACACCAACTCTATCAAATATGTGATGAAATTGGAACTGATGAGCCCAGATAGATGCTTAAAGTGATTAAAGGATTTTAATCACATTTGTATTTTTATTTTTTTAAAACCCTTGGATTTCCTATACGTATTCGCTAATGTCCTTCTCTCCTGGAGCCTTCTAAAGACAAATAGTGCAAGCCAGAGTTCATAAACTAAATTGCCTTTAGAGACCAGGGGATGATGTAATAAGAGAAGTGGTGCTATAGGCTGTGGTAGAGACTGAGGCATAATATACATGGCATGATTCACAGGCTCATTTTATGTTAAAGAAAAATTTTAAATAATCTGCAGCCAATCAAAATACACCCATGTATTGAATTTGTTCTGTTGATCAGTAGCTTGTAATCCTTGGACAAAACTTTATAAAGCTATTACTTCAGCCTAATATAAAAGATATTTCTAGTTTTATTACTTCTAGAGTGTAATATGATTTTAACCCTTTTTCTGGGATGAATTTAACATTTAAAAACTTTCTGTAATTGAATGACTAATTTATTAAAACACTAGGCAAATATGGTATTAAGAAGATTAATACCTTCAGGCCATATAACGTGATCCTGTGGATGGATATACATTTTTGGTGATATTCACTATATCCAGCAGAATTCTCCTAGACATTAGTATTAAGGAATATTCCAAATTCAGGGATTAGTAGCTGTCATGCTACTGTCATGAATGATAGCAGCATCACTTGGGACAGATTGGAAACCTTGTCAGAAACGTCGGTACCTGTGTCTTTGGACTTCCAGCATTTTGTGGAGAGGCTGCTTGGGACTGGCGTGGTGCACTGTGGGTTTGTGCTTCAGTAGGTGGTGGGAGAAAAGTGGAGCATTTTCCCTTTTTGCTAGTGTTTTTATATGAAGTTAGTGTGGCAATGGCTTTGTGAGTGTGAAAATGACAGATGATCGGGGGCCGAGAGCACAGGTGCTAGATATTTGGAGAAGTGCTGGGAAACACTGGGTGCCCTGAACAGAAGTGATGGGGTCTCCAGTTTCAGGGGAATCTGAGTTTAGTTTCTGCCCCTCACTTCAGTAAAAATGAGCTTTCCCTCCCAGCTAGCTTGTTTTTGGACTGTAGGAAAAATGTCCAGGAGTCACCATGGAGCAATCCTGCTTATCTCCACAGTAGCCCTCCCTAAAATTCTATGAGGCTTTTCATATATTCGTCTGACATCTTATGTGGAGGAACAATTTGACCCACAGACAATATAGAAGTTTCATGAGTAAATGTCTACTGAAATGTTCATGTAATTGCTTTGATCTCTTAAAATTGTACGGTAACTCAATATTATTTGATCTACTTTAAAAATAAATCTTTCAGCTCCTGAGAAAAATACAAATAAATAATTAGGAGACAGCTCCCCAATTTGGAGAATGAAATTTATGCTCAATTATCAACATTTCATAGCAGACATTCATATTAAGAATGTCTATGCAAATAGGAGGTGAGCTGAGCATGTGTTAACTAGAAAGCTGCTAAAATGATTGATTGCATTGATGAAAAACTTCAGAAGTTATACATGGTGCTTACAAGTTCGTTGGTTTGTGCTGTTGGTTTTGCATGTGTCCCTTTTCTCCTTCTAGACTATAACCTCTGCGAATGTAGAGGCCACATCTGGTTCACTTTTGGTCCCCAGAATTTAGGCTAGAGTACGACGCCTCTTTACTGAGTGGCATTAAGAGATGCAGAGTGTTGTGGCTATTTGGAATCAGTCCAGAGTGATTTTTGAAAAACTTAAAGAAAAGGACATTGAAATAGCAATGCCAGCAATAATCTGAGACTTCGAGAATATGTGGGGATTTTTAAGAATATGAGATATCATAAGTAATAGGGTGAAATAAAGTAACAAAAGGGGTAGCTTAAGTATTGAAAAGGAGAGAAGCGATTTCTACTAACTACAAATGAAGAAAATTAGATTCTTTTATAGAAATTAGAGATGAAATATTCTAACTATATCAAATACAAAATATATAATTTATTAATGTAATCTTAGTGCAATGGTGGAAAAACACATCTACCGAGATGGAATATGAAAGCAAAAACAGTATGGGATAGACCTGAGAGTGTCAATCTCTCAAGAAAATGGTTCAGAACAAAGTGACCTCTGGGAAATGTACTCAAGAGCATTGAAAAGAAACTGAAATACCCATGATACAAGAGAGGAATAGGGCAGAGGAGCCCTTATCACATTGTAGCACAGTATTAAGAAGCAGGCATTACATGGCTGAGAATCATGTTTAGGGTGCCATAATATGAGCTTAAGAAAGTAACTACTTTCTGTGAGGGAAGAGAACTTTAGATAAGCCCCAAATCTGCATCTACTGAGGGAATGGTGCACCTCAAAAATTGACTTTAGTCTCTAGTCTACATGCATAGTTCTCTGGAATGTGCTGGCTACTTGTGGGTGGGAAGGGACTAGACAGTTTCTAAAATTTTACATATAACCCAAAACGGGAAAATTGTGAAGGGAGTTTCTCAAAGCCCTTATGGAAGCCTCTTAGTCAGGTGGCATCATTGACAGCTGTGGGAGAACATGAGAACTTGAAAGCCAAGGATGCTTATCAAACTCTCCACAAGTGCTGCTGGTTGACAATTTTACTCTGTGTAGCCATCTTTAAGTTTGTAGTTTTATCCATCACCTACTGTAGTGGATTGAATTATGTCCCCCCAAAACTCCCTGAAACTTGAGTTGTGTCCCCCAAGTTTTAGAAACTTAGCCCCCACTGTGACTGTTATAAGGGTGGGAAATCCTATTATGGTAGTTAAAAGGTGGGTCCTTGAAGAGGTGATTGGATTGTAGGACCATGCAGTAGTGAATGGGTTAAAAATGGTGGTCAAGGGTGTGGTTCTGAGGGCTTTAAAAGAAGAGGAGAGTCTGTCTTTCTTGCTCTCTCTGCTCTCTCTCTGCTTCCACCATCTTGCAATATGAGACCCCTGGGTCACTGTCACCACCACTAGATGGACTTTGGACTTCCCAGCCTCAGAAACTGTAAGCAAAAAATTTTGTTTTCTTTATAAATCACCCAGTCTNGGACTTCCCAGCCTCAGAAACTGTAAGCAAAAAATTTTGTTTTCTTTATAAATCACCCAGTCTCAGGTATTTTGTTATAAGCAACACAAGACAAACTAAAACACCTACATTAAAGAAAAGAGTGTCTCTTGCTGGTATTTGTTGGTGTCTTTCCATGGTGTCTATCATCCTTGTGCAATGATACATCATCATTAGAGTCAAAATATGCATATTAATTTGTGAGAATAATAAATGATAATGGTGAAAAAAAATCCAGTTAATCCGATTAGCTATTCAAGGGTGGCCAATAGGAGTTATCATGTGACCTAATGTCATGTGATTGGTAATGACTACCTAGAATTTTATGTTGAAAAGCCTTCTGAGGTACTATCTATCTTTTCTCCTGGGGCAAGGGTACCATAATCAATTATTGAACTCTGCTAAGGCCACGGTGAATGGAAGAATAGAATCTAGTGGTCACAAGCAAGGCAAGTATTTGGCATATCTGCTTTGAGGACGGCATTGTCATACTTATAACAAGCAAAAATTAGAGACCTCCACCTTGCCTTGTAGGGTTAATTCATTGACACTAAATAGTATATCTTTTATGTGTTTTTAAAATGAAAACAATTCATTTATCATGGTTTGCAGTTAAAGTTTCAAGNTTTTATGTGTTTTTAAAATGAAAACAATTCATTTATCATGGTTTGCAGTTAAAGTTTCAAGGATCTATGATTACGAAGAAATCAATTGTAAAATTGAAAAGCTCATGATGAGCTAGAGAAACAGAAAAGGCATTCTAATACAGAATTCTTAAAATTGCTACATAAAATAAAATGTTTACAATATAGCTACATTGGTGATAAAGTGAGAAACAGTTAGATTTTAGGAACAAAAAGATAGTATGTATAAATAAGAGGGGTACTTTGAAGTTGGTGAAGGAAAATAAACAGCCTTGATCCTTAGGAGCATGGGAGATAAGATTGAAGACACCAGCATAAATCTGGGGCAACTGAAATGTGACATTGATAGTGTCACCTGTGGCAGGGGTTGGAAGGTCCCCATAAACCTCGGTTCTGGGTAGAGAATGAAAATAGAAAAA
>NW_007727035.1:471114-480962 GCF_000696425.1 Galeopterus variegatus
AAAAAGAAAATTTTCCTTAAGAATTTCTAATCACAATCTCACAGTCATGTAGGTTTGGGCCCTGAATTTGTAATACCTGTTGGACATGGAGTAATCCTAGCTAAAAATTTTACTTAAAGTGATTCTGGTCAGTGAAGTCTCCAGGCACACAGCAAAATAAAACTCAAATCTTCTCTGATTAGACATTTTAATTGCAATTCTAAAAGAATCCTCACAGATAAAGTTCCAAGGAACATGAGCTTACAATAAAAGTCATGAATGCTGTGACATAAGCTACCATAAGCAAAGAGTCACCAGAAAAAAGAAATTCACAAAATTGAATCTTCAAAGAATATAAATATGCTTAATCTCTTTAAGGAAAATAAAAAGAGGTGAAAAATATGAAGAAACAAAGACTATCAAAATCAACAGTGTAGATTTGAAAAAAGGAACCAAATAAAATTTCTATAAATGAAAATGGTGATACCTAAAAATAAAGACTCAATGAACAGGATAAACAAATATTGTTCACAGAATAAGGAAGAATAAGTAAATTAGAAGAGAAAAAAAGTTCCCACAATGGCTACACAAGCACATATGAAATAAAGGTCAAGAGAAACAGAGGTCAGAGTAAAAAGATCTAAAATACATCTGGAATTTCAGAGAGAATAGAATGGTGGAGATTAAGCTATTGAGGATTTTTTTCAGAATTAATAAAACTCAATACTCAGATTTAGGAAACTCAACAAATCTGAACAGAATACATGTAAAGAACCAATACCTAGAAATATTGTTATGAAACTAAAAATTACTAAATACAAAGAATAGATGTTAAAAGCAGGCTTAGAGACATGACTTTAGCTGCAAATGAAAGCCAATTTGACTGAGAGCTCTCTCAACAGCAAGTAAATCAGAAAAATTGGTATAGGATCTTCAAAGTGTTGATAAGAATCAGTGCAAACCCACAATGCTTTATCTACGTAAACTCTTGAAAAAAAATGGAGATCAAATGCAAAACATTTCAGACAAAAACAGATCATCATTCACTAACAACAAAACTTTACTGTTAGGAACTTCAATACTAGAAACGAAAACAGAGACATAACAGGTGCAGCAGAGATTGAGAAGGTGTAATATAATAACAACTTTATGCCAATGATTTTGAAAAATTAAGTAAAATGGAAAATATTTAGGAAAAATTTTAAAAACTGACTCAGGGAGAGAGAACATTTGAATCATCCTATAATCATTAAAAATATTGAATCAGTTTAAAATTTTTCCAAAAAAATATTAAGGTAGACTGATTTTATAGATAAGTTTCCCAAACATTTAGTAAACAGGTAAACCCAATCTTAAACAAATTCTTTCAGGGCTAGAAAAAATATATAATCCTGACATTAGACAAAAACAGCGTGAGAAGCATGAGAGAAAGAAACAAAACAAACAGGATAATCTCATCATAAGTATGAAAAATTCTAAACAAAAAATACAAACAAACTGAAATGAACTTCCACATGTTAACTAGCCTGGGTATGTGCAGAAGACCACTTCATTTAAAGAAGTACAAGTCTCCTTCTTCGTGTAATCTAATATATGAGGGTTCTTCAAAAAGTTCATGGAAAGACATATTATTTTTTAATTCTATTTTTCCACGAACTTTTTGAAGTGCCCTCATACATATGACTCACGAATCTGTGGAGTATAGGACACTCAGACTAAACACAGTCTTCTGTTACCACTCCTGGCTTCCCTAGGCTAACCCAGCCCTGCTCAAAATATTTGTTTGAGCTTAGATTTGCCAGACAAAAACAAGGGACAGTTACCCAGACATCTCTGGGAGAAAGATGTACTAGTGGGGTACAATGTAAGATTTGTCATCAGTTTATAGACCACATGTAGGCCATTCTGCAAAAATCTGGATAAGATATTTGCAACACACAAAAAACTAGCAATTAGTATCAAGAATATATAAGAAATGTCTATAAATAAATAACAAAAAGACACATCTCAACATTAAAACATGGCAACAGACATAAATGTCAAAGAAGATGAAATATGAATCACTATAAACATATCAAGAAACTCGACCTAATTAGTAATCAGAAAAGTTCAAATTAAAAATAAAAAGAGTTTCATACCCTCTATATTGGCAAAATGAGCATAGGACACAATTATCTATTGTCTTATTAGGCCTCTCCTTAAAAGACAGCTGTGTTAATGTTAAATAAAGCAAATGTTTTTAAATAGGGTAATTCATTCAGTTCATGATCTTAGATAATTTTGATTCATAACAAAAATTTGTAGGTAAAATTTGACATTATTCTAATAAAGAAGTAGGAAAAGAATTAGCCATTCCTGCTGAGTAGACATGACCTGATTTTAGTGGCTGATGTGCTCCTGAAAATTTCTCTTCTTCTTTTTTTATTTAACAAGAGAACATAATTTTCATTTCCAAATTAGAGATTATTAGCTTCACATTTAAAAAATAAGATTTAATGGAAAATATATGTGTCAGTATAATTTTCTAATCTAATGTTTCTCAAAGAGTAGCAGAGGTCATGAATTCTGCTGGTGGTACACACAGTGATTTTAGATGATACACAAATAACTTTTTAAAGAAAACATTACTGTTTTGAGATATGTTAGAAAATATAATCAATGCATGGATGTTATTTAAATGATCTAAGTAAAAATAAATGAGTTGTTTGGAAGTAAAACTAAAATAAAATATGTACAGGTATTACATAAATATGGCAAAATAAGGAAGCTAGTATTCAAATGACTCATTTGGAACATGCTCATCAATTATAGGAAGACTCAGCAGGGGTGAGGTGATGAATGCAGAAAGAAGACAGAGAAGCATAGTTAACTTCAAAAGCATTACAGCTTTCCTTAGCTATTGATCTGTTTACATATAACTCAGTGGGGGAAATATCAGCTCCTGCTTTGGTGTATTTTTGTCATGCAGCTGTGCTTGGTTTCTGTAGTTTAGAAAACAGAAAACATGCTTACTTACCATAAGAAAACCTAAATCCCTGGGTGCACGTTAATATTTTAAAAATTAATTTTCTAGATATTTAAGAGTGGAGACTACATAACATTTTTATATTTTCTGACAAGTAAGTTATACATCTCATTGACTTCTTTATGAGAGTACTGGGGAAAGATTTCTATGTCAAAATATGGGTTTTGGTTGATTTAAAAAAAAAATTCTAGACACTATGATTATTATATCCAACCACATTTTCTTCTTCAATTGAGTTAGAAATGTTGTATTATTAAATAATATTAAGAAATAAATAATATTATACTTTTACCCCTTTCAATCTTTATTTCATCACTTTTTACCCTTCACCTAAATTATTTTCCTTATTTTTAGAAGCCTTCCTAATATATATTTTTGCAAGATAGCTTAAAAGTTTTGGGGGATAAAAATAATATTTAACATTTATTGAATGCTTACTACAAACCAGGTATTCTTCTAAATGCTTTCTACAGACTCATTAATTTAATCCTCTCAATAACCCTATGGTATAGGCAATATTATTATCAGTGTCTCCAAAGTTAAGAAACATGCTCAAGGTCACAAAGGTAGAAAGTGGCAAGGCCAGACCTTCAACTCAAACCTTATTTAGCTTCAGAGTTTGATCTTTTATAATCCCCACATTATAAGGTCTCTACATCGAAGTGTAAAAGGATCTATGCACTATGTTAGCTTGCAGTTAAAAATACAAAATTCTAAGTTTGCATTTGCTGTGAATTGAATGTCCCTCCAAATCTCATTGAAACTTAATCTCTCCTCCAACAGTGTTAAAAGGGTGGGGAATCCTATTATAGTATTTGAAAGGTGGGGCTTTTGGGGGTGATTAGATTGTGAGAACTGTGTCATACTGAACAGATTGATCCATTCATGGAGTAAGAGGCGTGGTTCTGATGTCTTTAAGATGAGAGCAACTGAGCTCTCTCTTCCTCAGCCATTTTCATCAGGTGATAACCTAGGTGGCTGTATAGAGTCAATGCTAAAGAAAAGGCCCTCACCAGATGTTTTCCCTGGACTTTGGACTTCCCAGCCTCCAAAACTGTAAGAAATAAATTTCTATTTCTTTTTAAATTACCCAATTTCAGGTATTCTGTTATAAGCAACAGAAATGGACTAATATAGTATTCATTATAAAAATGTTACATTGTCATTTATGTAAAATTAGGGAAAAATTAGGAAAATATAGGGAAAAAAAAGAACTAAGGAAATACATTATTCCTAGCTTCATTAGCCAGGGAAAACCACCTTTCACACATTGATATGTTTCCAAATAAAAGAAAAAATGTTTCTCTACTCCTAGAACACTTCTAACACCAAATGTATGGGTTCTCTAATTCTCAGTGGACATCACCTGGTTGCCCTGCGATTGAATTCAGTTCTGATACTACCTGAAGTTATCACAGACTCCACAGGTTAAGGGCTCAGTCCCACAAGACTGCCCCCCACTTCAGATGCCAGCCACAAAGAATGAGTCCTCAGGTTACCCACTCTCTGTCCAACTTGGCTACAAATGAGGTTCCCTTGACGTCCTCCTCAGGTTTGACAATTCACTATAACTGCTCACAGAACTCAGGGAAACACTTCATTCATGTTTACGGGTCTATTATAAAGGATATTATAAAAGATACAAATGACAGGAATTCTGTCCCTGTCACTCTCCTGGCACATGGATATGTTCACAAACCTAGAAGCTCTCCAAACCCTGACATTTAGGGTTTTTATGAAGATTCCATGATGTAGGCATGATTGATTACATCACTGGCCATTGGCGATGTACTCAATCCCCAGCCCCTCTGCCCCTGGGAGTGGGTTGAGGAGTAGGGATGGAACTAAAAGTTCCAACTCTCTAATCACTTTGATGGTTCCTCTGGCAATCAGCCTCCATCATCCAAGAGTCACCTCATTTGCACAAAGTCAAATATGGTTGAAAGAGGGTTATTATGAATAATAAAAGACACTCCTCTCAGCCCATCACTCAGGAAATTCCAGGGATGATAGGAGCTTTGTGCGTAATAAGCAAGAAGGAAGATCAGATACACATTTCTTATTATATTACAATATCACACATCCAGGAAGATCAGATACATATTACTTATTATATTACAGTATCACAGGAAGCAGGAAGGAAGATCAGATACATATTTCTTATTATATTACAATATCACACATCCTTTCTTTTTTCTATGTACTTTTCAGTAAAATGTTTAAGGCAATAACCTTATTCTGTAATAATCCTAGCTTCCAGGAAATTATTTTGTAAAGCTTCATTACTTCCTCTTGAAATTAAAGACCATTTTATCATGGTCGAATCCTTTAAGAAAGAAGAAAACTAACACTGAATGTCCTACCATCAACAAGGTACTTTTACTCACCAATCATCCCATTAAATTTCTCAGAAGAAAACACTTAAAATGTGTTTAAAACAAACTGAGTATTGCTTCAAATGCTTTAGGGCCATTAGAAAAACCATCTGATTCTTCTCTTCTGAATAAACTACATGTTCTTTTCTCACTACTTAGGCTCTCTCCATTTCCAAATCTTTAATCATATTTGCTATTTTCCTTTAAGCCCTCCTGAAGTTCATTCTCCGTGCTCATTCTACTCTTCTTGAGTCTAGAACAGTACATACTAATGCACGTTATATTTCATCAATACTTAGTTTAATGAAAGGATAGCTTTTGTTGCCTCCATTTTATGTATTCTACCCCATTAGGATGACTTTTAAAAATAATTATGATTATCATTCAAGCCATGAGCCACCATGATCCTTGAGATAACGTCTATTTTTCAGTCTATACTCACTCCTTTATATTATCTTGTCTATACTGAACCTCAGTCTAATAGTTTCCAGCTGTTAACTTCTTTAAGGATATATTAAATTGCAAAATATACAACCCTTTTCTTATTTACTCTCCTTTCTTGGATTAGTGAAATCAGAGAGCTCTAACGATGAATATTTCTGTTTACTAAATAACGTGGCCTGTGAATGAAAATGTCAGAAGTTCTAGCTGCAGAGTGAAGTTTACATCAGGAAGCTGGAAGGTTAAATGCATGCATTTCTAAAACATAGCTAACGGAACAGTAAGAGATTTTTTAAAAGACATACATTCACAAGTCAAAGGTAATTGAAAAGATAATAGCAACAAAATTTTAGAAGCTAAAAAGCAAAGTGAAGGAGGGAGGGAGGTTTCGGTAATTGGCCACAATAATCAACCACATTGTATATTGACAAAATAAAATAAAAATTGAAAGAAAAAAAAAAGCAAATTGATGAGTGTGAACTGACTTATTAGATTTGAGAAATCTAAATTCTAGACAGCAGTGGAAAAAGCTAAGCAGCAATGTGATTTCCACCATAGAACCCCCCAAAAGCTCAAGAATAGGTATCTCTGGAAGTGACAATAATGGGAACACCAAAAGCAGAAAGATAATTTGAAAAATATTTTAAGAATCTTCTGGAGCCACAGAATTCCTCCCTTAATATGTGCAATAAGACAATTGCTGTTCCCAAATTATCAGGTTCCCCGGGAAGCAAGATTACTGGGATCAATATCTGTGTGGAAAAGAATGAAGGCAGGACTGAGCAGAAGACTTTGGGTTCTGATATAGTCACAAAAAGGTCTCCCAGCTGGGATAATGTTTCAGAATTGTCCTGAGGTGGGTGAAGAGCCTGGACATCCACACTGACTAATCATTGTAGGCAAGCTGTCCTCACGATTAGTGCACAATCACATGCAAGGTGACCCTCCTTAACCAAGGGCACTGTGAACAGCTAGGAAATAGGTCCTTTGGTTATGAAGGGGATACGGAGAGCACAGTACATTTTCCAGTACACCCACCCCTTTGCAGAAAAGGGGTGGTTTATTTTTTTGTGAAGGCAAAATAGAGGGTCTCCGGACTGAAGGAAACCAGCCTGTACTAAAAAAAAGAAAATACCCCAAAAACTAAGACCCTCAGTTCTCTTCCTCCACTTGGCTCCTAAATACTAGCAGCCAAGAAGTCTTTACCCTCTCAATAAAGCTTTGGAAGAATCTTTCCAAAATAATCTGGACACCCCAGAAGGAAAGTTTTGAATATATTGATATTAAAGCTTGTTCAAGGAAATGATTCACCCATGTCGCCCTACAACAAAGAACAAATTTGACACATCCTACATGTCTTCAGACCTTCTATTCAGATTTATTATGCTTCACTCTTAAACATGAGCAATTGCCGAGAACTGCCAAGAATTCTACTGAGAGCTTCTGATGGAAAAGATATAAGCCAATATAAATAAAAAGAAAAAAACACCTTGAGTAAAAAGGAACTCTTCAGGAATAACAATGCTTAATATTTAATATCTCCAAAAAGATAAGAATATATATGAAATCCATGAAACAAATATAGGATGCCATGGAAAAAAAAGAACATTCAAAGCACAAAAAAAAAAATACAAAAAAAAATTTTGGAAATTAAAAAATAATGGTGTTTTTTTAAAATCATGTTTTTAAAAAAACATTAGTAGAAATATTAGAAGATTAAGTTGAAGAATCTTCCAGAAATTAGAGCAAAGTGACAAAGATATGAAAAATTTAAAAATGACGAGAAAATTAAAGGACTATCTAGGACTAACTGTCCTAGAATTTGCTATGATGATGGAGATGTTATATGTTTGTGCTGTTCAATACAGTATCCACTAGCTACATGTGGCTAGTGTGATTGAGAAAATGAATTTTAAATATTTATTTAATTTCAATTAATTTAAATGCAAATGTGAAAAGCCTCGTGTGGCCAGCAGCTATTATATTGTACAGCAATAAAATAAATAAAAAGGAGAGAATTAAACTGGTTGGAAGGGATGAATTCATTATATCAAATTCATTATATCAAGTTTCCAGAATTGAAGGGCATGAGTTTCCAGACTGTGAAATTTCATGACTTCTATGACAGTGCAAACAGAAAGACGATTCTTCTGGCTTCCAGAATGAAAACAACCAACCAAATCCCCAGTAATATACAAAGGATTAGGAACCAGAATGACTTGGGACTTCTCAGAAGGAATACTGGAAGCCAGAACTCAGTTGAGCAATGCCTTAAAAATTCTAAATGAGTCTGACTTCCAACCTAGAATCTATATCCAGCTGAATTCCCAGTAAAATCAAGGGTAGAAAAATATATTTTAGACATGAATATTCTCTAAAAACTTGTCTCCATTTCATGTACCTTTTCTCAGGAATGCACTAGAAGATGTGGTGCACCAAAATGAGACAGTAAACTAAAAGAAATGAAGACATGAGATTTACGAAACGAAGATAGAACTCAAGTATGTGGTATTGCTGGGATGATGATAAAGGGACAGCTTGAGATGACAGATGTGCACTAGGTTCATCAAGCCTCTCTGTCCATATTAGAGCTGGAAGAAGTTTTCAAGATTAGTTGATATTCCACTTAATGCATCAAAACCTATCAAAAGAAAATTCACACACAATTGGTGAAGAATTTGGATTTTTATTAGTGATAAACATACAAAAGCTAAGCAAATCAAAAATCCAGATAATTATTAACTTCAAAGGAAAAAGAAAAAAACTTGTGTAGAAAATAAAAATATTTGTCATACAACAAATGGCTCAGCTGTCACAATATTGTTAACACTGAATACTGATCGAAGCAAAGTAACAATATAATTATACTGGGAGGAAGAGACATGGAAAGAGGATGTGTGTGGTTGGGGGGTGGGATGTTATAGTGAAACAAACTGGTAATGCCTAGAACTGGAAAATCCAGAAAGCGGTGATATAGACAACTTATTTGTAAGGAAGTGCTTACTCAAACAAACAAACAAACAAACAAAATGGCCCAAATACTTAAGAAGTCTTCTTTCCGGTGCACAATAAACAGGATGAGAGGGTCAGGGAGCTTCCAGTTTTCTAAGAATTCTTAGACTATCTATGCCTGGGCATGTACAACTTTGGTTTATTTTTGGAAAAAGAATATGCACATCAAATTAACTGAACTAGATGCATTCAAAAATGATTAATCGACCTTCAATTCAATTGGCATTCATTGAAACCTACCCTCATTTACCAGTGAGTCAAGAAACTGCCTAAAATCTTATGAAAAACATAAAATTAAACTAAATAAAACAAACTACACTTCCCCTTTCTCTCTGTCAGTTACTTAAATCAATGAGGTAGCCCTTCGTATTAGGAAAGAACAATATGTTTACCAGTGAGTCAAGAAACTGCCTAAAATCTTATGAAAAACATAAAATTAAACTAAATAAAACAAACTACACTTCCTCTTTCTCTCTGTCAGTTACTTAAATCAATGAGGTAGCCCTTCGTATTAGGAAAGAACAATATTCTTCCATATAAGTGGGTGGTGTGGGGCAGGGAGAAGCTTCAGTGGTCTTAACAGAACCAGAAGTTCTCTGCAAGGAAAGAGTCATGTGCAACTTGCCTTTACTGTATGACGGGCATAGTGGTGGGTGACTTCTCCAGGGATGTCTCACTGAAGTCTGCTGTAAGATCCTACTGCTAGAGAGTGTCTAAGTTTCCTTCCCAGGCTGACTCCAAAGCCCAAAGGAAACACTTCATTCTGAAGAAAGCAAAGTCGGGGTCTGCAGGGAAGCAAACTAGTGGAGACAACCCTGAAGCAGGAGCACCAGAGCCAGAATTATTGTTCTATCTTCCTTCCCCATAAAATGAAGCAATATGCAGGATATAAATATGGGGCTTATTTGATTCTCTTTGCCTATTAGGAGATGTGATATTATATTGATGGTTAAATATTTCAGATGATCTTTATACTTCAATTCCAAGTCTTTTCTGGGTTCACCAGAAAGAGAATG
>NW_007727035.1:481515-493453 GCF_000696425.1 Galeopterus variegatus
TTGCCAGTACAGTTTTTCTGCATGACAATGAGTCATGAGGCTTGTTTACATTTCAACAGGGTGATGTGGTCCTGCAGTGGCCTTTAGGTGATCAGATATATTGCATCTCAAGGCAAACTTGTGAGGGTAACTTGTCAGCAACCCTCAAAGTACTATGCTACTGCTAACATCACTTCACACATCCTCCTTCCTTTTCAGGTTTCTTTCAACTTTTGGTAGAAATTAGTCACTCTGTTTACAAAGAAGATAATTTTGTTCCTATGTTTCTTGTTAAAACTATAAATGATCACTTTCAGTTTTAATTCTATAATAAATGAAGTAGAAAAGTAATTTCAGAAGAACTGATACCAGGTAACAAACATTTACATCACCTATTCATATGAAAAATATGAATGCCTTCGATTTCGTGAATGGGCATTGAAAGACATCTTTTTATTCAAAGGATCAGCTCATGAAAACAAAACCACATCAAACAATAAGAAGAAACAAAATAACTTTAAGTACCTCTAGATAGAAAGCACTATCAAGTCCATTTTTTAGATGAGAAATAATGGAAGATTCAAATTACTGGTTTGCAGGTTCTCAGTGATCATTCCCACTGCCATCTCCCAAACAGGATTTTGAGAGAAAATAACTAATTTAAATGATACAGATATTTTTGTGTGATTCAATTGTCAAGGTCACCGTGCTATGCCAGCAGTCCTCTTTAGGACTGAAGAATTTATTCCCCAGCTTCCAGAAGTGTTTCTGGCTGTCAGTCTGAGCTATTAGTCCTCTACAGGGATTACCTGGCCTGAAAAGAGGACCCATCCATCGTCACATCCCTTTCCAAGAAACTTTCATCCAATGATTCGTTCATGTTGAGGTGGGGGGTAGGGGGTGCTGGGGCGTATAAGAGCATAAAGGCTCAGTCTTCTCCAACTTTGGACAATTTCAAAGGATCCTCCCCGCTTATGGAATTGGCCTTTGTTGAGATCAGACAGCCCTACTTTTCCCTGTTGCAATTCTGCCCCAGTCCTGCTTTGTTCCTTTGTCTGAATATACCCCTGCTTTAGTTGGCTTCCTGGGGAACTGGGCCTGCACCACCAATCTCTCCTCCTCTCTCTCTCTCTCTCTGTCTCTCTCTCTCTCTCTGTCTCTCTCTCTCCGTTTTCAATGGAGCAAGGCAGACTGCCTTAATGTAAATTCTAGTGATGTTAACTACCACAAGCGCAAACTAGTAATGTGAGCAACAGTGCCACACTGGAAATAACATCAAGTCGCAATTCTCTAGCATTCAAGTGGAATCAGAATGTGACAATAGGATTAAAACTTGACACCAGCCAAATGTTTATTTTCTAATGTTTCTTTTAAATTTGGCACGCTTGGTTGTCTTGTGATTCTTATCAATCTGAGTTCAGTTGTTTCCCTTTTCCATCTGCTGGTGTCCTGTTTTCTCTCTCAGAGGGCCCAACCACATGTGCTGCTTTTGTCTAAAGAGACACTGGGGTTTCCCTGTAGCTAAAAGAAGAGAGGGAAGCTCACTCAAATTGATAGCGAAATTCCATCTTTATGTAAATTACTGAAAGTAAAGGAAGAGTTACCTGGACTGAATATCAAACCTGACTCAGTGGAAAATTATTTGGAGGTTTTATGTTGTTTCGTAAAGTCAGAGAGCACAACTTCACAGGTGAACTATTTAAAAGCTTAGGATTTCGCTGGAGTGCTATTCATAGATTCATTGTTGCACTCTCCCATTCAGCAAAGATTCATCAAACATCTAGACACATAAAGGCAGAAAAAGATAATTGTTAACCTTTGCATAAACCACTGTCTATTGGGGAGTGACACAGTCAAATAACTAACTTACATTATTCTATAAAGTAGAGCTGTGGGAAAGGTGTTTTGACAGAGTGGCGATTATTTCTGAGTAGGAATGGGAGAGGATGAGGGAAGGGAACGGAAGACTTCTCAAAGGAGATGACAGTTTCAGAAGAAAAATATTTAGATAGAGCAATCGTAAAACATGAACCAAAAATCAGATTCTTGTAACAAGCAGCCATGTCCTCATTGGAACCACTTAGGATAATAGTTGAACCAGAAACTGAAAATCTGCCATCCACAGTCACAACAGATACTCATACAGAGGGACCACGACACTGCATTGGCACGTGACTCAATTCATTGATGGGTAGAGCTCTGTCTCCCCTCACCCACCTCTCCAGGCTTACTTATTGCTAGTTAAGGAACATTTTGGATCTTCTACATGCAGGAATCTCCTGGGAGGAAAAAATAGGAACACTGCCCCCCAGAAATATTAAAATATGGGTGAGGCAGGACTATACCTTTGCTTTCTAGCTCCTAGCATGGTGGCACATAGTAGGCATGCCTATTTGAAAAGAGAAAAGAAACAAACCATATTTTTGAATGTATGGATGTATGAACTACCAGCACAGTGACTACCAAGGCATTTGAGATAGGAGAATTTTTTTTTTTAATTTACTTTTTATCCATGTAAAATTTTGGTGTTGCACTATGTAAATGACTATATAAAACTTTTCATTGAACCATTTCATTAGATTTGTTTAAGACATTTTGACTACTTGTTAAAGAATAATGAATTCTTTAATATGAAGCAAACTACAAAAATAATTATCCAATCTGGTAGGTTTCTTATGTTCTAGAAAATGTTACTGAATTCTATTCAGGAATAGATGTAACATATCATGAAATCTCAAGATAAAGGATGTGATTTTCTTTTTGTATTTTTATGGATTTTCATAACTTGGGAGTCACAGTAGCAGTGTTTTTATGAAGTTTCTGAGGAGAGACTGTGAGAAACGGATTAGCAGGTCTGGAGAAGATGAGAGTCATCCGTAGGGTAAGAGACTTTTGAGATGAGAATAACAACGCTTATTTTAACATGTTCATATTGGCAAGATGGATTGTTATTCTTGAGTTCAAAGGATCAGTTGTTACAATCTGTTCCTTAATAGAGTGATTTTATAAATTTGTCATAAAAATCATATGATGATGCTTTCATATAAAATTGATCTTAGTGAATGTTTTGCAATAAAAGACCTATAAGTTTAAGCTGAAAAAAATAATTTTTTGATTGTATTTTAGGATGACAACCTGGCAGAATTACCCTATATAGCACTTTTGAAAAAAGACTGGCATTTAAGATCCTGTTATATTTTTTCTCTTCGCTCCAGTCAGATTGGTTGGTCTACTGTGACTTTTGGTGTCTCACACTGTTACACTTTGGCATGGCCTGTTCCTATCACCCAGAAGGCTTTCCGTTCACCCCTCTGCCCATCACAATTACCCCCTCTTCACTGTTCAGTGCAGGTCCACAGTTCATGTTACACTGACCCCCTTCATAAGTGTCCTCTCCCTCCTCTGATATTTTACAATACTTATCTTTGCCTCTCATTTCTACTATTGCATGGTTACCATGTGTCAGGCACTATTCTAAGCACTTTATGGGCTTTACCTCATTTAATAATCACAAAATACTGAGTAGGTATTATTATTGCCATTTTTAGAGATGAATAAGTTGAAGCCCAGAGAGGTTAAATAACTTGCCTAAGCTCACACAGTCAACAAGTGGTGAAGTGAGGATTTGAACCTATACAGTCTGGTTCCAAAACCAAAACTATTAATTACTCTGCAGTTTTGCCATTTTATTTGACCTTTTCTGCACCTAAGATGTATTTTTAATCATTTTCACTGTGTGCATATCATGGACGTTTTCTGCCTCTTGGCCATCTTGTTCGCCCTACTCCCTGTAGCGTACTTGGGAGGAAGGGGCCCACTGTTCTGCACTCTCAGACCACAGTTCTGGTGGAGCTTATCTCACTTCTCACACAGCCCAGGGGCAGTGTCTGGTGCAGGCTGGGCCAAGCGGAGCTGTACACTCCTCTGACACAGAAATTGGCTTAGAGTAGACACACGACCCTACCAGCCAAGGAGACATCATGAGATACAGGCAGATGTACTTCTGGCTAGTTTTGAAACTGAGATGATGCAAAGTTTGCAGTCTTTTTCAGAACTGAGTTAACACAGAGCCTGGACTAGAATTACTTTTATTCTTCTCTTCAAACAATTTGAGTGAGATTTTCTGAATTTTCTATCAATTGCTGCAAAAAAGTATCCTAACTGATATAGGGTAGACAGTTTCTCCCACATTCAAACGGTGAATTTTTGACATAAGGACTGCCTTTCTCAAACTCTTTCTTCTGCACAGTGCTTTGCACTTACACGTGATGTAATATTGATTGAGCCCATTTTGAAAATCAGCTGAATCAATACACTAAACCAAAATTCATGCTAAGAGTACTGCAAATTACATATAGTCTTACGTCTAACTTTGCTGCGAGTTCAACTTAAATGTTTTATTTGAAATTATACATTCTAAAAATGCAAATGTCTATGAATAAATTGATGGCAGAGAAAAGAACTAAGTTACTTCCATCTCTATCCCCTCTACTTTTCCTTCTTAAGCATGAGGAAAACAGGGCTATGTGACCAGTTTGCTATAGAAGATTCCATGGTATGAAGTAGCATATAAAAGTGGAAGGAGCACTAACTTGGAATAATAAAAGTAATAAAAGCTTGGGTAGACCTTTAACACTCTCTCAGTCTTGGGCTTGGGCTTTCTCATACATGCTCTGACTATATTGGATTATATCACTTCTTGGCACTTACTTTATTAGAAAGACTGGGAACTATGACTACTTGACATGTTTCTAGACCATCAGCCACTTGTCAGAAATCGTTCTGAGGTCATCAGTGGCCAGTCAGAGCTTCTGATCATATTATATCAGTAAATATTATTCTAGATAGTGACTAGATTAGGAGAGTGTGATATGTATGGCTCTTGTGGGTATTACGATGGGCAAAAATATTTCTCCTAGATTATATAAAATATTAAAATTAGATCAAGCAGCTTGCTTCTTCACTGCTTTTATGGACCATAAAATTGAAACAGTGGAATTATGGGTTAGATGTTCCACAAATATACTTCCAGCTCAAGCTTCCTATGAAAAGACACAGCCATAGTTTGAGATAAGCCCGAGAGTATCTTGTGTAGTCAAAATGGGCTCTACTTAAAAGGATGATTTCTTCTTGTTCTAGATACCTATTCTTTTGGAATTAGATGAGTTCTAGTGCTCAAGATTTCCTGCAGACACTGCTTTTTCCTCCAGAACTGCTCTTGGATGCTTGGGCTTCACAAAGATTTCCTTAACAGTGAATTCCTGGCTGGTCTAGACTTCCAGGAATATGAGTGGTTGCACTGAATAGAGAACACATAGGTCATTCAGGCCTCCAACTGCAGGTCACTCTAAGGAGTTTGGTCTTTATTCTTCATTCAGTTGTGTGTTAGTCCTCCTGTCAAGGCAGGCAATCACAAGGTTGATATAGGACAGCTATAGTTGTCTGAGGACAGTTTTTCTCTAATCACTCCTCTAATGGCAGTTTCTCCAGCTACAATATAAAAGAATGGGACTAGATAATTTCTAAGGCTTTTTTCATTGTGAGGATCTATATCTCCATAATCACACTGCATGATTGGAAAGCTTATAGTATGCTGGTCACAGAGCCATACTTACAGACTGTGAATAAAGACAAATTTTCCATCTGAACTCACTAGAACCAGAGAACCCTCAGTGTGTTTGCCACATGCATTCCTGTTCTGGCCTAAGTTTTTGAAATTGAAGTGCACAGTCATGTTTCTGATGCTCCCACAGATTCATTTGGAAAAACTTAGTAAATAGCTCTGTGGCTAAGTTAGAAACTCTTCCTAAGTGCGTAAGATTATAGATGGTCATATGAAGTTTCCAAGGGTCCCTGGTTAATTTAAGGTCCTATTTAGGGAGGAGGAAGACAAAATTAGACTTTAGTATTCCTGCTGAATTTAGTGGAAATTTGCATTTCAATGCCAGTCCTTAAATGGTTTGATTCTCATAAACCCTACATTTTATGGAGTGTTTGATGTTACATAATGGTGAAATGAATAGAATTGGGAAATATTTGAACTTCTAATGTACTTGCAGAAGTGCTTTTTCCCCCTTTAAACCACCTACATATATAAACCTAGGATCAATTATGTGAAGCTTAATTTCTGAAAGTTTGATAAAGCTGGGTCATTGTACTTTCTCCTCCAGGAAGTTAGTTCTCAAATAGAAATATATTTGGAAAAATGGTTTGTTCAGATTTTCCTTTTACATTTGTTATAGAATCTAGATTAGAGATCAGCAAACTTTTTTTTTGTAAAAAGTCTGATGGTAAATACTTCAGGCTTTGTGGACTACATAGTCTCTCTCAAGACTACTTGCCTGACCACAGCAGGAAAGTGGCCATACCAATATGCAAACAAATGGATGTGGCTGGGTTCCAATAAAGCTGTTAACTAAAACAGGTGACCAGTTAGTGGGTCAAAGTTTGCAGATCCTTGATCCAGATAATTAATTAACAAGTGACTTCTCTTTCAAACCCCTCCCAACCCTTGATCATTCTATACTGGAAATAGCATCAGAATAGGTGTTCTGGAGGCCTGGCTCCCAATTATGGCTTTTCAAATTACTAGACATTACTAAACATAATGCCTTGGAAAGTATCATTGATATGAGTCTTATTTCAGTCGTCATAGTCAGTATTTAACATGCATTAGCTAAGAGTTAATAAGATTGTTGGTGTGCTTTATTATATCTTGTGTAATACTTTATCAGGTCACAGGTTTGTAGTCTTAAGAACTGTAGATCAGGTTAGGATTCAGATCAATAGGGCCATATTTCTAGTCTGGAGGGTAAAGAAGGAAGAAAGATCCTCAGTTATGTCCTGGAAGTGGTCATGTTCTAGAATCATAACAGACATGGTACAGGATTGTACAGAGTTAAATTAGAGAGCGAGGTGTTAGAATAAAAAATTGTAAAGAAAATTTTAGTTCAATTTCTGATCCAAGAGGCAGGATCAGGGGGATTCATATCTGTGCAGGGGGTCCAAAGATATGCTAGGGTCAAAAAGCCAAAGTATTAGAAGCCCAGGAAACTGGAGGATGCAACCAAGATAACGAGAAAGAAAAGCATGCACTCTGTGACAGCTTTACAACCCTTGCTCAGCTTTTTTGTTATTTGAGAGTTTCTTTTAATGAACAAAGAATGTTTTTGCTAGCTTTTGTTTCATAAAACTTAAGGACACCTAGGTACTTCGTGACACCTAACACACAGTAAATAAAGGTAGAACCTTAAAATTTTGACCTACAGAGATTATTTGGGGATCTATTTTGATGACTAAAAAAGAATGTGTTAATAATCTGTTGGTAGTTTACTACCATGTTGGCCCATCTAGAATGCTTTAGTATGCTTCAGAATTTATGCTTCAGAATAGTTACTTTGTGCACTTAAAATATGTCTCCTGACTTACACAAACTATCATTATGAACTTAATTTAATTAGTGAATCAGAATCAAGGCTGGAAAACTGTGGGGGCATGCCTGGGGTCCTCCCACAGACCCAGAAGGAGAAGGAGCCGACAGTATTACCCCCGGTGTTGGGACCAAGGGATCTCGGGGAATAGTGAGCCTGCCGCCCGCCAACCCAGCCCCGTGAAAGAGACACTCGGACGCAGCAGAGGTTCTGTCAGGGCAGTTCCACTTTACTGCCGTTACACTGCAATTTATATAAGCGAGCAAGTAGGGGCTTTCCACGAACTAACCAATCAATTAAAGGATAACGTGGGCATGCATTTTGTACTAACATGTTGAGCATAACGATCACGCAGGGTTCACGAGTGCGGAAATACTGGAGGACCAATAAACACCTTTTGGAGCTGTCTTGGGTTACGCCTCCCCTATTCCCATGGGCGCCATCTTCATCCTCCACGCATAGGCACCATGTGGCTCACAGATAATGTTTGCTCCTAAAAATGGGCCCAACAGAAAACCAGGACATTTTATTTTCAATTTTACTGTGGTTATTGCAGGTTCATAATTTGGATTCAAGTGAGTGAAACACTATCATTTTTCTTTTAAGAAAAAAATCGGAATATTTTATAGTTTGCCACATGTATGTGAAAATTGCTTCAAAAGAAAATCTTTAAAGATGTCAAAGGCTTAGATCAGTATTGGTGACCTGATGGGCATGACTGAAGAAACACCAATCAATTGAGAGTTGACTGTTCCCAATAGTTGATGCTATTAATGGATGACCCAAGATTTGAAGAAATTGTTATCATTGATTTCAAGTCTTTTGACTTCTGAGCAACTCCATTTCCTTATTTTGGAAAAAATAATCAAACAAAAATTTCTTTAGGAGTAGTTTATCTTTTGTGTATGATTGATTGCATCATCTTTTTTGGTTAAATTATATGAAAAGGTTTTTAAGTTCATGTAAAATTGAAACGTAGCGGGTTTCTCAACCGTGGCACCATTGACATTTTGAGTTAGGTAGTTCTTTGTTGTAGGGGGCTGTCCTGTGCATTGTAGAATTTTTAGCAGCATCCCTGGTCTCTACCTACAAGATTCCAGTAACACCTGCACACCAGTTTTAACAACCAAAACTGCTTCCAGACATTGTCAAATGTTTCCTGGGGGATTAAATCTCCCCAGGTTGAGAAGCATTGGTATATAGCAACCAAACCATCACTCTATAACATATAACATTAAGGAATAGCAGTGGATCATATCAGTAATATGTTTGTTTAATAGGTAAACTTTGGTGTCAAAGTGAATTAATTTGGTTATTCAGCATTTTTCAGAGTTGTATTATTACACAAGACTTTCTAAGGAAACTCATCATGTAGAAATGAAACAATAATCTATGAAGGGCTTTCTGTCTGTTCCTCCAGATCTTACATAGTGTGTTGTCACTATCATGCTAAGGTTGTAATAAGAGGATTGTAATATTGACTCTGTACTTCAACCAGGGATTGCATGCAGAGTAGCAATGGTGGACTTATGTCTCAGAATGGAAAGTGAATTGGGCCTTATCTTGGAATCCCATGAATTAGCTGGGTCACCTTCCAATCTCTCAGCAAATTTTTTGTTTAGATAAATCAGATTGTCTACTTTTTCTTAAGGTCAAGAAATTAGATTTATTTATCTCTGTCTCTCCAGCTCAGTGAATGCCATAAGATAAATAGAGGCTTTAAAACTAGATGAATAGGTTGAATCTTATAGACAAAGAAATGGCATATAGTCAACAACTTCTGACTGGCTGGTTAGCTCAGTTAGAGTGCAGCCTTATAACCTCAAGTCATATATTGAGATTCCCAAATTGGCCAGTCACCAAAAAAAAAAGTATAAATCAACTTCATTACTGCCTCTCGGCCTTTTGGCTAAGATCAAGTGTAGTAACAACTTCTGTTGTTTCCTTTTCCTCCCTTATTTCCACACTTTCATTCTTGGGCTACTTCTTGCTGGCTTAATTTCTTCACAGATATTCTGTTCTAATCTATCATACCTCTAGATATGGCCAAGACTTTGTCACTTTAACTTTTATAAACCTGAGAAGAGCTCAGAGCCAAAAAGTGCTAATGAGTTTTAATGTAGAACATTGGTGATAACCAGTGAGAAAAATATTGTATCATTTCAGTACTCATCCTCATTGGAATAAAACTGTTACCACTACAAATAATTAAGGCAGACTTTAAACTTTAAAAAAAATTTAGTCAATTTTCACATTAGAATTCTTATAAACTTGCTTTTCATCTTAAGCAATTATTAATGTATTCTATAACTCTCATGGTCCAATTTCATGAATTTAATTATTATTCAAAACCAATTACCAATACTTTTTTAAAAATCTGGGGCTGGAAGTCCTCAAAAAAAGGTCTTGATTTGTAAATTAGGAGAAACTACATGATAAAGACAAAAGGCAATTGGGCAGTACTAGGTACTAATTGTTATGCTGCCTCTTGAAAACTACAAAGATTTGGGCATGTTATTTAAACCTACTGAGCTTCTGTGTAATTATCTTTAAAATGTGGAAATGCCTACCTCAGAGTATCACTATAAGAATAGAGAAAAATAAATGTTATCTTGGATGGTATTTGCATTAAGTATGTAGTTGGTAAGTTGTAAGTACAAAATCATAATATATGATTATGATTGATTGTATTGTGGAAGTGGTGGAGGTGTATTAATTAGACAGGGCCAGGACCAAGGCTCTGCAAAATCATGAAGTCTCTCTGGCATCTAACTCCCTTTTCTGGGTCAGACTTACATAGACTGTTTTCCTCCATCCTGTGCCAAGTGTTGGTATTCTATTGATTGTCAACTAATCCCTCCTAAGCAGCTAACTATTTCTTCCAGGGAACATTTATATTTTAATAGAGTATTCTTTAATGTCAGATATAGGCTCAAGTGTTTGACTGAAAATAAAGAATAAGATGACACTACTCTATGGTTCTGTCTATATTTTCCTGATGATACATTCCCTCCACTCTAAGATCCTTAAATTAGTTGTGTCAGTTAGTCTTTGCTGCACAACAAATCTCCCCAAAACTTGAAAAATTGAAAACAACAATAGTTTATTATTTCTTGTGATTCTGTGGATAGGCTATGCTCTGTTTCAAACAGTATTGGCTGGAGCCATGTAGTTGCCACCAGCTTGTAACTTGACCAGGGCTGGAATATCCTGAAGGACTTTATTCACATATCTGGTGCCTTAACCAAAGAGGGTGGAATGATTGGAGGTTGTCTAGGATCTTCCTCTACTTCTCTATGTCTATGTCTATGTCTATGTCTATGTCTATCTCTGTGTCTGTGTCTATGTCTATGTCTATCTCTGTGTCTGTGTCTATGTCTATGTCTATGTCTATGTCTGTGTCTATCTCTGTGTCTGTGTCTATGTCTATGTCTATCTCTGTGTCTGTGTCTATGTCTATGTCTATGTCTATGTCTGTGTCTATCTCTGTGTCTGTGTCTATGTCTATGTCTATCTCTGTGTCTGTGTCTATGTCTATGTCTATGTCTATGTCTGTGTCTATCTCTGTGTCTGTGTCTATGTCTATGTCTATCTCTGTGTCTGTGTCTATGTCTATGTCTATGTCTATGTCTGTGTCTATCTCTGTGTCTGTGTCTATGTCTATGTCTATCTCTGTGTCTGTGTCTATGTCTATGTCTATGTCTATGTCTGTGTCTATCTCTGTGTCTGTGTCTATGTCTATGTCTATCTCTGTGTCTGTGTCTATGTCTATGTCTATGTCTATGTCTGTGTCTATCTCTGTGTCTGTGTCTATGTCTATGTCTATCTCTGTGTCTGTGTCTATGTCTATGTCTATGTCTATGTCTGTGTCTATCTCTGTGTCTGTGTCTATGTCTATGTCTATCTCTGTGTCTGTGTCTATGTCTATGTCTATGTCTATGTCTGTGTCTATCTCTGTGTCTGTGTCTATGTCTATGTCTATCTCTGTGTCTGTGTCTATGTCTATGTCTATGTCTATGTCTGTGTCTATCTCTGTGTCTGTGTCTATGTCTATGTCTATGTCTAGCTCTGTGTCTTTGTCTATGTCTATGTCTATATCTGTGTCTGTGTCTATGTCTATGTCATCTATGTCTATGTCTATCTCTATGTCTATGTCTATCTCTATATCTATCTCTATGTCTATCTCTATCTCTATCTCTGTCTCTCTATCTCTATCTCTTATTATTCAGTAGTGGAGCCTTGCTAGTGATTGGATCCCAAGAGGAAAAATATGGAAACTCCATAAGTTCAGAAGTCACACACCATCCCTTCTGCCATATTCTAATGGTCAAAGAAAGTCATGGGACCAGCGCAAATTCAAGGGGACAGAAAACATCTCTACCTTTTGATAGGAAGAGAGGCATGTTTGAATAGGAACGTGAAGATTAATTGGTGGCCACATTTATAAAAAATCTGCTATCTCACCCTACTTTGTACCTTCTCCTTCTCCTATCTTTTTTCCCTCTTTTCCGTATCTCTCCTGTCAAGGT